>NC_043709.1:3564606-3650186 GCF_006229205.1 Suricata suricatta
ACACCACACACACACACACACACACGACAAACACACACATCACACACATACACCACACACACACGACAAACACACACAGACACACACCACACACACCACACACACACACCACACACACACACACCACACACACTCATATACCACACACACACACCACACACACACACGCGCGCGACACACACACACACGCGCGACACACACACACACACACACAAGCTTGAAGGCCACTACCCCGGAAGAGAGACAGGCCGGTGAAGGGAGACCGCCGAGGGGGAGAGAGTCACAAAAGAGGCCCCAGAGGGGCCCTGGCCGGAGCCAGCGCAGACAGAAGGACGCATCCGCCCCCCCAGGACCTCAAGCCTCTACGTGTGGAACTGTTTTGAGCACACTATTATTTTGATGCCTCACTTTTGTCGTTTGGCTCATTTAAACCAGAAAGTGAAGTAAAAACATAGGTTTACGTTTTGTTTTTGAGAAACAGAGACAGTGCAAGCAGGGGAGGGTCAGAGAGAGAGGCAGACACAGAACCGGCAGCAGGATCCAGGCTGAGCCGGCTGTCAGCACAGAGCCTGACGCGGGGCTCGAACCCACGAACGTGAGATCTGACCTGAGCCGAAGCCGGATGCTTAACCGACGGGGCCACCCAGGCGCCCTAAGACATAGGTTTAAATAGGACGTGTTTTTAAAGATCAGGAAAACCTGGGAGTCAGAAGGCAAAGGCCTGCCCAGTCCATTCACCTGCTGAAAATGAGGACCACACCTACAACACCCCAGACAGATGCGGTTTTTTAAAAAAACAAATTAAACTTTAATCCACTTACGTACAGTTTCAGCCCTGCTGCTCTTCAGCCAGCCTCCTCTGTTTTAGCCAACATTTGAAAAATACCTCCACGGCGACCCAATTTTTTTCCACTGTAATTAGAGACCATTCAGACGAGCAACCAGCTTCTGGCATTCCCCGGGGTGCAGCTCGGAGCAGATTCTCGTGTAATTACTAATAATGACGATGCAAAAGCAGGGAGGCCAGGGGTGATAAAAGGCTTGTATGAAACGTCTTCTTCCCTGGATCGGGAGGTTTCACACAGAGGAAAAGAGCGATTTCCTAGCACCAACTACGTCACACGGCTGCACCACAGTTAACTTTCACTTCTGAAAGGGGCTGATGTCTCTTGCGATACAGTTCTATCAGCTGCTGTTTTTCTCACCTTCCTCTAAAGAGGAGGGGACGAAACAGCAGCCCACAGGAGCTCAGAGAAGTTTCACGGCTCGAGGACAGTCGTACTTGGAAATCTCCGTCTGTCCGCCCCTCGGAGCGGCCGGAGCCCTGATGCAGGCGCCCGAGAGTGCAGGGAAGCCCCGCCGTGTTCCGCCTGGAACCTCGATCACAGCCCAGACTGCGGGGCGGCCTCGGCCACGGGACGGCCTCCACGAGCAGCTCTCTGCTCCCCGCGCTGGCCCACCACGGCCACGTCCCCGCGGCCCTGCCTCTCGCGGCTTCCTCCTCTCCGCTCCCTCCACTCCCCGACTTCTCCGTGCCCCAGTCAGGCCCCACCACTCCAGATGCTCAGGGCCAACATCTGACCACCTCCCCTCCTGGGACGGGATGGGGGAGCCCTCCTGTCCAGTCCCTTCCCTACGGACCCTCACGCCCGCTGGGACAGGCTAATCTGTGCTGTAGGAACAAACACTGCGCCCCCGTCCAAGCGGCCTAAATAACAAGGTATCTCCCATGCATGTCTCTTACACTGTGTGGTCTCTGGCCCTCAGTGTTGCGTCATCTGCAAAACAGGAAACATAACATCAAGTGGAATACAGGAGTTAAGAGCTAAGTAAGTACTCCACACTGCCTAGCACTTAGTAAGCGCTCAGTAAGTAAGCGGCACCTACCACTACTACCGCTTTTACCATTCCTGGGGAGTTTCCACTACGCCCCAAGTCTTGACCCTCACGCCCCACCCCCCCAGGCCGAGGGTACCTGTCCGTTTAAGCATCTCCACCCCACGCTGGATCAGAAGCTACTCAAGAATGACAGCTGTCCCCGACTCTGTCTCTGACCCAGAGTTGAACAGAGTCTGGCCCGGGGCGGACGCTCAGAAAACGCGGAGCTGAAGGGGAGGACGTGGAACGATGCCCCCCGTGCGGAGCAAACCCCACTCGTGCCGGGCGTTCACGCACCGGACTCCCGCGTGGGCGCGTGCTCAGGGGCCCCTGAACTGAAGCTCCTGCCGAGGGTCCGGACACCATCAATCGGTAGGAAGACTATGGCTCTGGGGGCCCGGAGCTGGGCCCCGGCGTGCGCCGCGACGCCAGAGCTGGGCCACTGCTCCCAGGGAGGGGTAAGTAAAGGCATGTGGGCGCTTAGCACAGGCCTGCCTCCCCACTCCTTACTTGGGGCACAGTGCCACGCTGGCACCCAAAGCCAGCCTCGACAGGGCAGAGCCCTCTGAGGCGAGGAAAACGGCCCTGTCCCCGCTCACTGGGGTGACAGTCACATGAATGCACATGCTTGTCGGTACTTAACCAAATCACTCATTAAAAATCTGTGCATTTGTTTGTTTTTAAATGAGAGAGAGAAGCGAGCCACTGCTGACTATTCCGTCCACGCCTCTGGCCCCCTTCGCTGGCGTGAAGGAGGGACACGGAGGGAGAGAAAAACTGACGAACGGTCCGGTGAGCCTGACGCCTGCCGACGACATCACTAAGTACTTATCCTGAAAGGCCGCGCGCCGTGGACGCCCTCGGAGGCCGTTCTCCGTCGAGCTCGGGAGCATGAGAACGGGGACGCGGCGGCCCTGCCCGCTGTCCCCACCACACAGGGCGGGCCTCTCACCGCCTCGGTCGTGGAACACAACGTCCCTGGTAGCCGGCAACCCGTTCCCTTTCCGCGAGGGCCCCGCAGGGCTCGGCCACCGGCTCTCCCGTCCTTCTGCCCCGGCACGGGGCATCATGCTTGGCACACAGAACGCTCTTCACAAAGATCTGTTTCCCTGGAGCGTAGGTGTTGCAAGTTCTCTCCAGAGACGTGAGGTGTGCTGCCTTAAGAACGTTACTTCTGAGCAGGAATAACGTCTAAGTCACGTTAAATCTTGGTAACTCTGTGAAGATTTAATCCCTTCGCTCCTGAGTAGCCTGAATCCCACTGTCATGATTTATAAGTCCATAAAAGCCATATATTTGCCGGGCAGAAGAGACGGGAGCCTGGAATGTGTGACACGGCGCTGGAGTTCTGGCTATAAAGATGACGGCCGACTCGGGCCTGGGCAAGCGAGGCGTCACATGAAGCTGTACGTCAGGGGCTTTGCCTGACTATAAAACGTCACGTGCTGCTCTATGAACCCCCCTTTAAATCACAGCTCCTGGCCCTCCGTGGAGCGGGGAGGCATGCGGGCGAGCGCAGGCACACCAGCCGCCGTGTGTTTAAATTACCACCTGGCAACCTAAGACAACATCGTAAAGAGAACTGTCAGCACATGAAAAGCCCACACTGACAAAGGATCCGCGAATCCGTGGCCGGGCACGCGTCAGACGCGATCTTGAGATCGGGGAAGGGGGCGCGGGGGCTGTCCACACACAACTTCAGTTTTTCAAAACCGGTCACTTGAATCTAGAGTTCTAAACCAGAACGAGGCAAGGGTATCTCATGCCACCGATCTGTCACCTCATCCACTGAGCCTGCACGTGGACCCAAGATGGCCAGAAGGCCCGTGGCAGCACTGGGAGGCACTGATGACGGTCTGCACTCGCCTGACCCTGACCCTGACCCTGACCCTGACCCAAGAGGCTTCAGGGAGCTCCCGAAACACTACCAGGCAGGCCGCAGACCTGCTTCTCAGGGGTGGACAACTCGGAGTCTGGAGGCGCAGGGCGACGGGGGCTGCGGGTCTGTGGGAGCAGCACTGGGCCCCCGACCGCTGCACGCACCTTGGTGAGGCCCCGCCCCAGCAACAGAGCGCCGGCCGCCCTCGGCCACGCCGGCCCGGGAGCGCTGACGGTGGCCTGGATCTGTGCGTCTTGGACCAGAAGCTGAATGCTGTTTCCTCTTTTATAAATTTACATACAACCAGTAAACAGTGTTTAATAAACACCGCTTTAATAAATGTCATCTAAATGAGTCGGACAGACTGGGGAAAGTGGGATCCAGGCTTAATTTCCTAATAAAGCCAAGCTGAGTGGTTTCTAACAACGATCCAAGAAGGAGAACATGTACAGGTGTATAAAATGCCAATTAATTGAGAACTTTAGTCAAAACTTTGATGGGTAACGAAAATCCCCAAATAATGACCCACAAGGTTACTGTACACGAACTTCCCCAAGTCCTCAGCGTACGTGGGAAAACCCACATTTGATCCCGCATTTCCCAAGTGCTGCACTAAGGTTTCTTCTAAAACTGCTAGAAACGATTCCTCGAGATTAGAAGCCACTCTGTCTTGAGGAGGGTGCAGAAGGGACCAATCTCCTTCTCCCTTCCAAGCGCTGAATGGAACGGGGGGGGGGGGACCCCCAGGCCGGGCCAGGGCTCCGGGGCGGCTCCCGGCAGGTGGAGGGTGCGCCCCTGCGCAGCCACCTTTTCCAGGGCAGCTGGTACTGCCCCTCTCTGCACAGAAGCGCTGAGGTATTTTTTTGTTGTGCTTTGTTTATGGTTGGGGGCGGGAGGAGGATGTAGCCAGAGTTGCCAGGGCTGAAATTCCAGCAGGCAGGAGACACGCCCTCCCCTCCCCTCCCCTCCCCTCCGCTCCCAGAGGCCTGCCAGTCGGATTCTTCCTGTCAACACCCCGCCACCCACCTCCCTGTTCAGACTTCCCGGCCCTCCTCCTCCACACCCCCAGCCCCCAGGCTGTCCGCTCTGGAGCTGCAGGTGCAGACCCAAAGTCACTCCTCGCCCAGGGAGGAGGAGAGTGTAATCTCTTTCAGAAAACATCGGAAACTGTGTCTCTCCTCTTAGTGAGGTTCCTTGCCCCGGTTCCCGCCTCTTCCACGGTCACACATCGTCCCCGGGGCGATCAAACAGACAGAAAGTCAACTCCGGCGGCCCTCGGGCCCCAACTCGGCCACAGAAAGCTCCCCATCGGATTTCTTCGGTGGGCAAACCCTACATTGTCACCACGTCACACCCAGAAATTAGTCTCGTGCTAAAGCAATTATTCAAATGCCCCAGAGTCACACGAGCTGAGGGCGGCTTGGGGAAGGATTTGCAACATAAGATGTGCGAGAATACACACACTTCAACCTGAAAAGGACAATCACCCCCCACCACACACCAGGAAGCTCTGGGCAAGGCCCCTGGCTCCCTGCCCGCGTCCTGAGAGCGGCCCTGTGCCTGAGGGCCTCCTCACAGATCCTCAGACAAAAACTGGAAAGACCCTTTAAGAAGTTCATCAAGCTACTTGGCTATTTTTCTTTTGATGCTAATAGTTGATTTTTCTTTAAATGATTCAACAACATATATTCCCTTTGCCTCTGTACATGTGTGTGTATTATGTATCAGCAGCGAAAATTTTCTTTAAATAAAGACCTCTTTTTTGAAATGTTAGTCTTTCAACTGAAGCTTAAAAATCATCTAGAAAAGCAAAGAATCCTATTTTAGACTTAATTCACAAAAAACGTACTCCTACACCTGTAAGATTGATACCTGGTATTCTGCAGGCATTCACAGAAATCGACTCTGGGGTCGTTCAGAGAAACTGGAAGAATCATGTCTTTGGCTCACAGTGTCCCCGGCCGACCATCACCCCAGAGACACAGCCGACAACGGGTCAAGCCGAACACGAGGGAGAGCAGGCAGCTGGGGGGCGGGGTGGCCGCTCCAGGGCCCGGGTCTGAGGCCAGGCTGCCTGGATTCTCACGTGGCTCCACCGTGGACTGGCTGTGTGACCCTGCGAAAGTTCTGGAACCCTGGGGGGGCCTCCGGTCACCAGCTTGTACAGCAGGGACAATGACACAGCCTAGGGCGAGGATAAAGGCCCAGATAGCCGTGAGGGGCGGAGAAGGCGTCTCCCGTGGAGCAGGCTCTGCGCTTGCTCCCAATACTGCCACTGATGCTACTACTCATTTTACTTTTTAACTTTTTAAAAACGTTTTATTTATTTTTGAGAGAGAGAGAGAGGACAGATTGAGCAGGGGAGGGGCAGAGAGAGAGGGAGACACGGAATCTGAAGCAGGCTCCAGGCTCCAAGCTGTCAGCACAGAGCCCGACGTGGGGCTCGAACCCACGAACCGCAAGATCCTGACCTGAGATGAAGTCAGACACTTAACCGACTGAGACCCCAGGCGCCCCTACTCATTTTACAAGTAACTTATTTTTCAGGGTCTTGAACAAGGCTTAAAATTTTATTCTTCTAATTGAAACTAGTGGCCAAGATAACTAATGCCTTTTCTCCAAAGGAAGAAAGGTATCGCTGTGGTGAAGAGCCTGGGCAAAGACGGAGCCCATCACAGCTACGCAGGAGCCTGAGGAGGCTCCAAGCATCTCCCCTCCAAGGTGCCTTTGCATTTGAACACAGATCTGAGCTACGGGAAACACAAGGTTAGTAAGGGGACATGGAGCCTGATGAAACAGAGGGAAGACGGAGGAGCCATGAGACCCAGGGCCCCTCCTTGGCCTGGGCGAAGGGCAGCTCTGCACAGAGATCTTCAGCTCGATACAGGCACGAGGATTCGCGAAGCCGACGCAGAAAGACGGCTCAGAGGCCCCCCGAGCCGCAGGGAGCACAGAGGTTCTCCTTCGGAGGGCCCTGCACCCAAGGGAGAGCCAGCAGCGGGAGGGCAGCGACCACCCGCGTCCAGCTCCCAGGCCAACAAGGACCCTAGCTTTCTCCCGCTCTCGGCTCCCGTTTGTGGGTGCTGCCTGACCATGAGCCCGTCTCAGAGAGGCTCCCAGAGCTTCTGGGAACTGCGCAGGCCCTGAGATCGAGGGCGGGGCCTCCCCGCCCCCCACACGCGGAACCTGGAGAGGCAGAACAACTCAGTGAGCACGGCTGTGGCGTGGGACGGGCAGAATGAGGCACACGGACAGCACGCTGCACTCAGGTGCACACAGGAGGCACTGAGAGAAGGCAGTTAGGATGTTACTGCCATTGGGCCACCTGGGGGCTCAGTCGGTGCAGCATCCGACTTTGGTTCAGGTCAGGACCTCGCAGTCTGTGAGTTCGAGCCCCGCGTCGGGCTCTGTGCTGACAGCTCGGAGCCTGGAGCTGCTTCGGATTCTGTATCTTCCTCTCTCTCTGCCCCTCCCTGCTCACACTCTCTCTCTTTCTCGCTCTCTCCCCAAACTAAATAAACATTAAGAAACTAAAAAAGAATGTGATCACCATCCGTGGTAACTGAGTCCTCACGCTGAGTGTGTGAGGCAGGTGACACCTTACTTACAGAGGAAGAAATGGGAAACGCTCAAGGCACACGTGCGAGGTCGCCTTGCCGGTTAGCAGAGAAACAGGTTTGACCTTCCTTCCCCCAAATCAAGATTTTCCCACGCTGAAGGTGAGAGTGCGCAGAAGCCAGGGGCGTGCGGTCAGGGAGGCTCCCGCGGAAAACCCGGGGGCCACCTGCGCACGTGGTCCTGGCGGCCCGGCAAGGTCAAGGGGACTCACCTCCATGCCTGACATGCTGGGGCCCAGGGGTCCTGGGCGCCACCCAGTCCCTGGGTAGATTCTGCATCACCGAGAGCAGGAACGAAAAGGCAGAGGGTGAGGGAAGGGAAGGCATCGGCATCCGGCCGGGACTCCAGGGCCACGGCAGGGGCGGTGGGGGTGCGGGCGAGCGGCCCGCAGAGGGCGGCAACCAGGAATGAAAACCCCGGTGTGGAGTGAGGCCCCATCGCAGGCTCTGCTCGTTTGCCCGGAGACCCAGGGGCGGTGGGACGGGGCCATGTCTGCAGGGAGGTGCGGGACCCACGCTGCAGGGCACTGCCGGAACCGCCATCAAGAAAGAGCATCAATACAGAAGCTGGGGAGACGTGGGATCCGTGGGCCCTCCAGGGCCCTGGGGATGGAAGCAAAAGCAAACCCCTCTGTGAAAAGTGTACGACCCAGGGGCCAGGATGTCCCCCGGCAAACCTCGGGGAGGGAGAGGAGGGGGTGAGGAGGGGAGAGGAACTGGGGGACAGGGGTGACAAATGAGAAAATTCTACCCCAAGGGCTAGGAATAACAGAACAATCTGAAAGAGGGAAGAAGTTCTGCAAATGATAAAACACAGAGAACACGAAGAAGGAATGTGCGTGTGTGAAGGAGCCCCACGGCCATGTTCAGAGCCGACAGACGTGCCCGTGAACTCCCGAGGACACACAACTCCTCCAGCGGCGGTCAGAGCCCATCAGCTTGGCTTGCGCCCTGTCACCTCTGCGCCCCGCCTCCCACCCCTCAGGCCCCAGCAAAGGCCCGAGGCCGGGCTCCCACCCAGCTGCTCCCAGGCACTGTGCTGCCCATGGCCGACCTTTCCTCCACCTGCCCCGCTGCTCCTCATGCTTCCCTGAAGGCACAGATCCTGGAGGCCCTTCTGGAAGCTCCAAGGTGAGCCGCCTGTGTGTGCCAAGCCCTCACAGCATTTCTACCACTCGGTCTGAGTACGTTTCACACACCACTCCCTCGACTCCGTTGGAACGCCTGTTTTTACACCTGTCTCCCGCTCCACACTGCGCGCTCCCCGGGAGGAGCACGAGGCCAAGCCCGCGTCTGCGCTCCCAGCGCCTGGAGCGCGGCCTGGCGCACGGCAGATGGCACGCGCGCGTTTGCTGAGCTGAGCTAAAGCTCCTGCCGCTACGCCAAACAGCACGTTCGTTCACACTGGGGACTCAGAATTATTCCCGACTTCGCTCTTAACTGCAACACAGCAGCAGATTTAAAATTCGAACTAAAGCCCACAGCTTGAGACTAAATGTCACTCCTGGCCCGCTAGAACGCGATGGGCATGAAGTTAAATTCTATCAGAACAAGGCCAGCGATGGGCTTTTAAAAAGGGGTGACCTCGAGCGCTGACGAAAACAAGGCCACTACAGGACCGAGGCTTTGATCCTCTTAATTTTCAGTTGCTGCCAGGGGGGGAGGAAAAAAAGCAAAAGCAAAATATGGTAAGGATCAAAACTGTGTTAGATGTGTGACAGACAGTTCCACGCTAGCCCTTGAAAAAAACGGGAGACTCTCCAATATTTGAAATAAGAACGCTTTTCTCATGTAACCAAAGAAAGAGGGCCTGGGGAGCTACAGAGACATTTCACGACGCCCAAAGGACTCAGCAGCCTCCTAGGCTGGGGGACCTGCCCGAGAGCGCGGACGCCTCAAGCCTCCGCGGATGCGAACGTACCCCAACCAGAACACCCCACGATAAAGGGCAAGTTCAAATTCCTCCTCCTTTCAAGGGGAAGAAAACAAAGGTTTGCACACTGGAAGAGTCCCCTCTATATCCTCTTCTCTGCGCGCCCCCCCCACCCCTCCTCACCCACATCAGCTCCATCCCAGCGACTATCCGTTAGCAAAACCCTCCAAATTGTAGGCTGACGTTTTACTTACTAAGATCTTTCGACTAAAAACATAATTGAAACGGCAACCGTGAAAGCCCCCAGACCTTGGCCAGGGCGGAGCCCAAGCTGTCGTCCCGACCGTGGAAGGAGGGTCGAGAAAGAGCTGCCTCAGTCCTCAGTGAACGAAGTAGATTTTCTTACCAGGAACCGCAGACATGCATCCCTCTCCTTTTTTTCTAGCACCTTCCTGTTATTATTAAAGTGACTCACATTCACTGAAAGACTGCAAGAAGGCACAAGGACAAAAATGAAACCTCCCCCAATTTTACCAGCCAGAGATCGCTGCCAGTAATACTGTGGTCTATCTGTGCGGGGTCCACTTGTCGTGTGCGTGCGTGTTCGTGGGCCTTACATACGCACACGACACAGACACACGTGAGAGCGCGGCTCATTCGGTGCAGTACCCTGTCCTGTGTTCAATTCCCACCGAGCATGTGGTCTTGAGCCCTGACTCTTTCAAGAGGATAAATGTTTTCTGAAAACATGATTTTTATTGGATGCATATCACATTATAATTTATTTAATAATTTCCAACTATGCAAAAGCTGGTTGTTCTTAGTATAACATAATAATGCTGAAATAAGCACAAGGTAAACACAGCTGGTCGTGACTGAAGACTTAGCACCTGTCCTAAACGGATTATCTAACTCTCACAGCCGCCCTTGGCTATGACTCCATTTTGGGCTGAGTAAACTGAGTCACAGACAGGATAAATCATTTGCTCACAATCAGCCAGTACTATCTAGCCAAACCCAGACAGGAAGGAACTCCACGCCTGAGTTCCTCCTTATTTATAGTCAAATCTCTGATAATCTTCATTATTTCTGCTCCATAAAATATCTTGGTTATTGTGACAAATTAATTAAATATTGTTCCAGATTCCCGTGATTTCTATCCGTAACGTTTGGTTCCTTTCTCGACACCACTTTATGTGAGTGTTTCCTCGGGGAAGTTTAGCTTCTGTCAGAGAGTGAACAAGCGCCCCCCCTCCCTCTGGCCAGCGCGCTGCCCTTGTCACGTGCGGCCGTCTCTCGGCCCGGGATCTGCTTCCGAAGCAGATGCTCTCGTCCACCAGCCTATGCGCTCCGGACACTGTGGATTATTTTAGCTGTAAAGTGTATTTCCGGGGCACCTGGGGGCTCAGGCGGTTAAGCACCCAACTTCAGCTCAGGCCACGATCTCATGGTCTATGGGTTCGAGCCCCGCGTCAGGCTCTGTGCTGACAGCTCGGAGCCTGGAGCTGCTTCGGATTCTGTGTCTCCCTCTCTCTCTGCCCTTCCCCCGCTCACATGGTCTTTCTCTCAAAAACAAATAAACGTTAAAAAAATTTTTTAAGTCTATTTGAATATTGCTAAGACAATGCCCCAATTCCTTTCATGTTTTTTGGTCAAAGTCTTGGGTTTCCCTGAAAGAAGGATACAGGCGGCCTACCAACGAACAGAAAAAGCGCCGTACAAACAGCGCCCAACAGCGTCTTCACAGCATCCCACGTTCCCACCCAGGAACGTTTATGTGGCTAGTCTTCTGCCACCGAAGGTCTCGGCTACTTCTTGTTATGGACACTGTGAGATCATTGTTTTCACTGTGAAACCTGAACCCGTTTAAAATCCCTGTTGTCTAGAAACTGGTCGTAAGGCAGTCAAGAAAACCGGATTCCGGGCTTCTACAAACTGCTGAGTCACCACGGACAAATACTCGCCCAACGTCCTCCTTTCGGTACGTAGGGTCTGGGTAAACCATGCTTCTCCCAGAAGCTTCTGCCAGAAGACGCATTCCCAGAAGTGGAGTTCTCTACACTAACGTCCAGGAAGTCAGGTCCTCTGGGGGCACGAGACCGGACGAAGGGACGGCCCCCACCCCCCCTCCCCTCTACAAAACGTCCCTACTCTAAGGGTCCTCACCAAGCTGGCCGAAGGCTTCAAGTGACAAAAGCCTCAGGCGCAGAGGCGGGGGCCTGGGAGCCCAGCAGGCGGGCCGAGTCCGGCTCTGGAGTCAGAAGTCAGCCTGCTATCACTCCAAGCATGTCACCTGCCCCCTCCACGCTCTGTTTCACGGGCAGAGTGGGGCACTGCCCGCGGTTCACGGGCCCCTTGGGCCGCGCTCCAGGAGCTGTGGCGGGGGTCACACCAGACAGGGTACCTGCTGCCTTCGAGGGGCTTCCAGCCTGCAGGGGACGAGGGCGGAGGCGGCTGCATCGGGAGAGAAAGTCCAGGCCTGGGGCCCGGTTCGTGTGCAGGAGCAAAACAAACAGCCACCAAGAGATTGTTGCGTTGTCTGTGCATACTTAGTATGATTCTTCCTTGTAAATAATTTACCTCTTTTCTCCAAAAGAACAAGCCGATCACCCCATGGCAGGGCACAAAAAGGGGTCTGGGCCTTTAAAAAGAAAAATTTTACAGCTGCACCCAGCTGCCGAACTACCGATGTGTCCTCTAGATCGGAATTTTAATTTCACCTACTGTAACAGGAACTGTAAGTTCAGGAAACTAATGGTGACAGCTTGATTTATGAATTTTGACATATTTCTTGAACTAGGATTACATTACAAAGAAGAGGAATTCTAAGCAAGCCAGATCTTGCCTCTACATTCAATCTTCAAATCAATAAACTGGGATTCTGGGCAACTTGTTTCTGACGGGAGAAACACCCAGGCTCTGACCCCGACGGGCCAGGCACCTGTGATCTGAACGTTCCTCAACGCGCTCTCAGGAGTGAGCCAGGGCGGATTCAGGGGCCCGCACAGAAAACACTCCGGCTCTTTCCTAGAAGGGAACACAAGAGAACTTCAACTCAGAGAGCGCGTGTGGTCAAAACGACAAGGGAAAAGATTCTCGTCCTAAAGAAAGTTTGATCTACTCCATTTGCCTTCCTTCCAAAAGTCCCATCTATGAGCAAAGTAATGAATATAGAAGACGGAATGTGAGGGTTCCTCTAACCTGTGTGAATACTGTGAGGTGTTGTCTACAAGTTTCTATTTAAATACACGCAACGGGAGACACCGGCCTGAAGCAGAGCCTCTCAGTTACAGTGAGACGGGAGGGGAGGGGAGGGGAGGGGTGGGGGGCGAGAGGCCGCTACTTCCCCACTTCCCGTGCGTGGCCTCCCTTCCTCCCTCCAGCCCCACAGGCAGGTGTTTTAGACATGACGGAGCCGACGCTCAGAGAGGTTAACTCAGCTGCCCAAGCGCGCGCAGCGACGCCACGGCAGATCCGGGGTGCTCCGACCACGAGGCGCCGGGCGCGGTCTCTGTACTCGGCTAAGCTTCCTGCAGGAGCGTCACACCCGTTTGTGGAACCCAACGTGACACACCACACAAAGACCGAGGAGCCACGCACAAGAGAACCCCCTGCCAGCATGTTTTCAACGGCCTGCCTGGAACTCCCCGAGCGGCCAGGCCCTGAGGGACAGTGTGGAAGGTTCCCGTAGAAGTGGAAAACCACGTAGCTGGCAAAGAGGGCGGGTTATGGCATCACCAGCCAGGAAGACCTAGGAGCGCAGCCTCATGAAAGACCAGGCATCACAGGAGAGGCAATGTCACTGGTGGTGGCGAGGGTGGGGAGGTGACGTGGAAGGAAGCAGGCCTGAGAGGGACAGTGAGGGACAGCCAGGTCACACTGCATGACTCGCCGGGGGTCAGCATATTATGTGTGTGTTACACCAGAGCCGTAAGTAACAGCCACACGCAGTCGGAAACACATGCCAGAATCCACAGCCAGTAACGTATTTACACAGAAACGGAGGGTCTGAGTCCAGGACAAAGCGAGGGTGAGGAGGAGGTAGGCGCTCCAGAGCGTGGGTGCAAAGGCTTTCCGCAGCGACCAGAGACAGTGGCTGTGACCTTGGGTACCAAAGGCCAAGCTAAAGTCAGCCGGGTAAAGGACACCGGCTGAGAAGTCCACACAGTGCCAGCAGGCACAGGCCAGGAACACAGACGCCAGACCTGGTCGTGCGTGAGGACATAGGGCCCACGCTCGCCAGGCGTCCCCTTCCCGGCGCTCCCATCAGGTCCCTGGGTAACCGACCAGCCAGCAGGACTGACGCAGCACAAAATAAGGACTGAGCCTCACTAACAGCAACAGCCCAAATAAAATGACTGGGGGCACCTGGGGGGCTCAGTCGACTAAGCGTCTGACTTCAACTCAGGTCATGACCTCATGGATCGTGACTTCAAGCCCCTCGTCGGGCTCTGTGCTGACAGCTCAGAGCTGGAGCTGCTTCGGATTCTGTGTCTCCCTCTCTCTGCCTCTCCTCCACTCGCACTCTCTCAAAAATAAATAAACCTTAACAAAATGATTAGGAAATAGCAATCGATGGTTTCAGGTTCATGATCTGATAGACGAACACGCTGGCTGAGAACATGTCAGACAGAAAGAAATCATAAAAAAGGGTTTAACAGTTTGCCTGCTCTTGACCCCTCACATCTGGATGTGCAGAGCTAAAGGCACCAGTCCCCCTCCAAGAGAAAGCACTAAAAATAATCATGTTACAAATGCTCAACAATTATTAAGTTTAGGTCTAAAACCGTATTTAATGGAAAAAGGTCACTGGGATTTTAAAAGCCTCAATTTTGGGTTAACAAATAGTGCTAAACTCCTTGCAAATATTACACGTTATAGATGTTCTTTTAATCTAAAATTTAGATCTGGTTAAGCAAATAAAAATAAGCCATGTTACGGAAAGTTAGAATATATTCAACTACATTATATACATAGAAGACTTTCAAAAATAATTACAGAACCCTAAATTTAGAGGAACTCTGATTTTCACATAGAAAAGTGATTTTATTTTTACTACCTGTCTCTGTTTGCAAATGAAGCAAGGATGTCTTATTGTGAAGTTTATACTCCTTGGGGAGGAGGCTCAGGTCTTACTTGCCCTGTATTTCCAGAACCCAGGCCTGTGTTCTGTGCGCAGTGGAGGTTGGACTACCGTCCCAAACATGAACTCCCACGCGGGAACCTACTGAGCACCCGCTACGGCCGGATAACACAACGGGCAAAAGGTCTTTAATGAAAAACAGACCACAGAGATTTTCCGCGCATCTAAATGACACCTCCCTTCGTAACCAGTAACGCGGGCCTGGAACTCAGCACCGGCCACAGGGCTGATGGCCTTCCCGTGCTGGACTTTTCCATGTGCTGTATGTAGGCTTATTTTTAACATGAAGTCATGGCTGTGAAGAAGGCTTTCTGCGAGCACATGGGATCAAACACGCGTGAATGCCGGGAGTCCTCTCTATGGGGAGGAGGAGGAGGAGGAGAAACTGAGCAGCCTTCTCACAACCCTTTTGGCAGAACGGGCCGAAAAACCCCAACTGTGGATGGCCCCGCGGAGTGATACTATTTCTTTGGGGAGAAACGGAGGTGGACACACTAGTTCATTTGCTGATCCACTTGGAAAACACGCGATTAGCTTTATGGAAAAAAACCAGCAACTGTGTTTGGTTTTTCTTCTCATGAAGAACTCCCTTGGAGCATTTCTGACAACAGCAAGGAAGGAAGAGGGAGAGCGGTGAGCCGTGCATGCCTTCGGCCAACAACGCAGCAGCCAAAGGATGCTTTTGGGGTGTTTACAGCATCAATGCCCATGTGCTCCGTACAATAGAAACCAAAACAGAATCTCCATTTCAGGTCCACAAAGGCTTGAAAGTAAGCTAATCACCACAGGCGCAGCAAGGAGATACTGTTTTGTCGAGCACAGAAAACAAGGGAAGAATAGAAGTCGCCAAGTGTTTGCAAACAGCTCCCTACGGCCACCTTGTAAAAGGGAGTCTAGCGACCCTTTTACAACTCAAGAAACACTGCGACCCATCATGGGCACAGAATTAAGAGTTCAAGACCCACGGGAGGACTGAGGAAACGCACTTCCGCGCGGACCTCCCCTCCAAGGCCAGGCACACAGGATGGCCCCACGGGGAGCCCAGAGATGAAAATGCAAAGGGGACTGCCACCCTGCCTGCCACAGCAGCCCGGTCTGACTCTGGTCCTCGAGCAGAGGGAGGGGCTGCCACAGCCCAGGCCGTCTGCAGGGCCACACCGCCTACCTGCTGCTCTGGACGGGCTGTCCCCCCACAGGCTTTTGTTAGAGCAACTAGTGCCACGCAGGCAGGCAGACCTCCCCTACGAAGGCGACGCAGCCTCTTCCCGAGCACACAGCAGGAGTTTCTATTCGAAAAATGCTAAATGAACAAAATCATAGTCTCTCTGAACCTTGGCCTCCGTCTTTAGAAAAGGATAATGGTACCTTTCCAGGCTTTTCCACAGAAGCATCATAAGCCTCCAACAAAGTAATGTAGATAAAAAGACCTTTATAACAGGGAAGGGGCCCCACAACCGTAAAGGGGGCCATCCAGGAGGCAGCCCCCACATTCAGCACAAAGAATGCACTGACACGGACAAGCACAGGGACCCAGCTGGGCTTAAGTGGCTTCTGACTAAACCTCAGAGAGAGCAGGCCGTGCATGAAGACCTAGGAAAATCTGTCAGTCATTTTGGGATCCTAGCTCAAAGAGGCAAGGATAATTAGTCCCTAGATGCTTCTAGAGTGGAGGATTCACAGGAAGAGATGCCTGCCTGTTTTATCCAACAAAAGATCCCACAGCTGGGAACAATCACATTTGACAAGTAGATGAATCAGAGACAGAGCTGGGCGTGCCCGAGAGTGCCAGACGTGAGCCAGGACGGGGCACAAGGGGCCTGACAGGGCCAGCAGAGGCAGATTCACCAGCCGCCAGCACCTTCCGCCTCAAGTCCATCGGGAAGTTGGCTGGGCACGTCTTCTTCCCCCGGGAAGCTCTTAAATGAGGGGCGTGGCGATACAGGCCAGGAGCTCAGAGTCACACAAATCTTACTACTACTCTGGACACGGCAAGTCACCCGCTTGGTGGCCTCCGCTAAAACGTGGTCAGCAGGGCCGGCTCTGCAGGCCTGACACAAACCTCAAGGGCCGGGACGCAGGAAACACTCAACAGGCCATCAGTCCCTTCCTCAGGGGCAGAATGAACTACATCAGGCTGGATGACACAAAATCCCCGACTCCAACAGAGTCAGAGCAGAGACAGAGCCAACGTTCCCTTTATGGCCAAACCTGGGTAGACGTGACACCGTCATCTGAACAACACAAAGAGAATGAACAGCCCGGTGACAGGGACCGGCTACGTCATGCTCTGTCCCTCTAAAACTGTGACTTAAGTTCTCTTTAGCGCATGGGCTTTCCATCCCCTGAGGCAACACCGAGCAAGGTCCGTCTGTAACAGCCGGCTAGAGTCAGGGTTTGGCTACAAGAACAAAGACGCTTCTCGGACTGCGAGGTTGTGGAAGGAGAAACGAAGCCCGAAGTAATGGGTTCGGGGGAGGCATTTCGTTGGCACAGGTCAGAGAGCAGGGCAAAGAGGACCGTTCTTAGGCTCAAAGAGTGAACTTCTTCGTACCTTCGAGAATGTCTGCTCAGAAACCAGGAAGGCCATTAGCAGTCACACACGTGAAGGGACGCACCACCGACTTCCTGTGAGCCCCGGGGCCGCTCCCAGCAGCACGTGGGCGCACTCCACGGTGCAGCCGGATCCTGACTGGAGTGAGTTATTTCATAAGCCTTTTAAGGGTTACTATGTTTTGTTCCTATAAGTGGCCTATCCAAATCAGCAACAAAAGAATAGTTAAACACTAGAAAAACAACCTCTTTTGTGCTCCTCCAGAAAGGCAGTCTTGGTCATTAAAAAGGCAAAGTGTTATTTATTCTCTATCGACTTGCTCTTACAAAAATCGGTCCAGTAACTTTCCAGGGTGGGGAGGGGAAGGGATTAGCAGCCTTCCACTCACACCCGCCTGAAAACGGGGCGGAGCCGAAATGCTATACGCGTGGAAGACGCTCGCCTGGCACCTGGGTCGGTGCCGTGTCGGCAGAAATGCTCCCAAAGACCCAACGCCGCACAGCACACAACACGCAGAACTGTCGGATGACCGGTTCGTTGAAACTCTTCCCTCTGCTCCCCGGGCTGGACGCCTGCTGTGGCCCCATCTCCAGGCACACCGACCCTTGGCTCCGTCACCTCCCTGGAGTTGTCAAGCTCATTCAGTAAAATTTTAAATTTTATTTTGGATAGCGTATCCTTCAGTTCTAGATTTTCCGTTTGGCTCACTTATTTATTTACTTACTTACTTTAAGTTTCTATTTCTCTGCTGAACTACACTATCTTTTCATTCATTAGAAGCACATTTTCCTTTACATCCTTGAGCACAGTCAGAATTGCTTTAGAATCTCTGTCTGCAGTTTAGAATCTGTGTCCCTGCAGTTTCTGTTGACCATCTTTTCTTGTCTTGGACAATGGGGCATATTATTTGTGCTTAAAGTAACTGTGAATTGCGTCCTAGACATTGTGAATGCTAGGCCATGGACACTCTGGAATTATATTCCTCTAGAAAATGCTGACTATTTTGGTTCTACTGAGCAATGGTCTTGGTTGGAGTTAAACTGGAAACTCTGGCAAAGGCAGCTCAAATCTTGGCCCCGCCTCCTCCTCAGCTTAGTCGCTTGGGGCCTGGCCTGCACGTGCGACTCAGGAGTCCGCAAGGACTCGGGCGGCTGGAGGCCAGAAGCTGGGGCTGGCGTTCCCCTACGCGGGAGTGCCTGCTTCACGTTCCAATGGCTGTGCTCGCTCCCAGCTGTCCGTTTCTCCTCTAAGGTGAGGGGAGTCCGGATTTTCCTTCAGAGCTTTAATAACTGTCCTGCCCGGCACCCACCAGGGCTGCTCCCCTCTTCCAAGTGCAGTTCAACTCCCAAATCCGCCTGTTTCACTCGGTTCACACGCTGTCTTTGGCCCGGCGTTTACGAGAACTGTCTGCCGGAGGGGCCATCCAGTGGCAGCACGCGCGGCCAGGGACAGCAGCAGAACCCGCACAGCTTGGTTTTTCCCCTACTTTCCACTTCTTCTCACCATGCTGTGGGTCACAAATCCAGAAAGGGCTCTGCCGTGCAGGCTGTCCCCGACTCAGGTGACAGGGGACTGAGCTTGGGACGAAGGGTCTGAGCAACGACCCAAAATCTTCCAAGACGGTTTCCTGCTCCCATACCGGCTGCCTCGGCGCACCCTCCAGGGCTTCTCCAGGCAGCCTTGGCAAATCACAGCACAGCGACCCCAGGGCACCTGCACATCGTACGTGGTTACTGGCTCTCGTGAGGCTAGAAATGGAATCTGCGAGAGCCGTCAAGGGCTGTATCAGAAACGGTGCGAGAGCACTCCCACCGCGTTTGACTCTTCAAAGGAGCCACAGGCTTTACTCACCAAACTGAAGAGGAAGGGGAAACAAACGCTAATGCTTGATGGGAGAAGGGCGGCGTCTGACTTCAGGTGTGTTTTTGCAGCACTCTGGGAAAAATATCCGTCACACCCATACTCGCTATTTCATGAAGCAAAACAAATACCAAAGAAAACGCTAGGAAAATACAGGGCGGCTGGGTCGGCGGTAAGCGCGTGCTCCCAGCCCCGCTGGCTTCGTCCTCACCCCTCCATGCTGCCCGCGCAGCCACAGCCGGGCCGGTCAGCACAGAACGGTCTCCAGCGGCCGTCCACTGAGGTTCCGGATTTCATAACTTAAACACGGTCTCAACTTCAAAATATCTAAAAGAAATGCTGATGATGCGATCATCCAGAAACGTAGGTCACAGATTTAAGGGTTTTTTAAATTATTAAGATAATGGTCCATAATGACTACTTTTATTAAATGTCTACTATGTGTTTGAAAATGTCTAGCATTTTAAATATCTGTTTTTATTGACGGTTTAAACGCTCAGGCTTAGAACATTGACAATTTATAAGAAAAGAGACTGGCTCAAACACACTAAGCATGCATACAACGCAACATTACAAAAATACAAACCCTAACATAAACAAATACGACACATTATGCATATCTGTGGGACATATATGCACATACCTCATATCTCCAACTACGTTCTAGACAAACTTCCACTCCATAAAAGTGTACATATCCTAACTTCTAAATATCATGTTCCACAGGAAGCCATCAACATATGACACATCCTGAAAATAATCTTACCTTGTCTTGGTTGTCTTTATTCTTGTAACACAGATTTCCAATCAGACGAATGAGATGAGACTTGAAGCCCTCAGCCATGTTCGAGACGTCCCCCTCCGCTTTCACACACCCGCCGGTGCTGAAGACGTTCGGGGTGTCATTGCCAGCGACGTGAATCAGTCGTAAGAGATCTACACAGAAAACCAACAAACTTTATTCTCCAGAAGGAAAGTCTTACTATTTGTACTAACTTCCCATCTACAAATCGAACTTCCGTTAATGGACTAAGATAAAATAAAGGTAAAGTACTGAAACCTCTCTTTAAAGATTAGAAAACTCTTCTTTTGCTTTAAGTTTTTTCACGACTCTGCTTTGGAGGAAATAAGCCACAGTGACCATCCCGACGTGGACTTTATCCACCAAGGAAAGCCAGCTAAAAATTTTCTGGCATCTTACTTATAACGAGGTTTCCACCTCCACATTCTTTCTTTATAAAGGAGCTCATGTGCTATCTAAGACTAACATACAACACCAGTCCTGTAACGAGCCACAGGCAGAAACCAAGAGGAGCGCTGACTTGCTCTCCTCGTCCAGATGACCGGAAGGCGGCGCGCGTCTCCAGAGATCCACCCTGGCTACGTTCGAAAGGAGCACCACTGTCGCGCTCTGTGAGAGGCCTGCTGGGCGGCCTACGAAAACAGATCATCTTCCAGCTGCCGTCGGGAAGCGTTTCCATCTCATTTAACACGCTCACCAAACCTACGGAAGGCAGGGATCATTTTCTCCACTTCCTAACGAAGCGCTCAGGCTCAGAGAAAGTAGTCATTTGGCAGAGCTGGCGGACAGCCCACGCCTGCCCTGGCTCCAAGCACGTTTCTCAACACTGACTCCGTCTCGCAGCTGAGTGGTGTTTTAATCTGATCGTCACTGAAAGCACTGCATTCAAAATGAAGCACTCGCATGAGACTCTAAATATCTCCTCCAGCTCCCCGCTGACTCCTCTGCCCACCTAGCCGCAATTCATCTCAGATGCATCTCCACAAGAAATAGAGTATTTTAAAGGGAGAAACCAGAGAACAGCCAATCGCGACATCACAAGCATGGCTAACCACAAGGAACAGGTTCTACTTGATTTACGCTGCACACAGTTTTTTAGCAAAGATGGTACTCCAGACAACGGCTTCTTGTTTAAAACCGTTTTCTTGTAAGAATGGAACACATCTCACTACGTCCGGCCACCATGCGTTGAGTGCAGAGAGGTAACGGAAAAATCTACTGACGAATTTGGAAAACGGACATAAAAATCCCCATCGTCCTCACGGACACCACCCCCAGCGTCAGAATCGTCCCCATCGCCACGACCCCCCGCACCGCACGCTCCTGAGGGAACGCCCACCACGGGCAGCCGGTGTCGGTTACGCTGATCCGGCACCGAGTCACACAGCAGGCAAGTGGCAGAAGCCTGAGCTGTCACCAAAACACAATGATCCTTGTTAAGAAAAAATTATTCCAAAAACAATCTCAAAACTATACCAATATGAAGAAAACTAACGGTCTGTGTTTGGAGCGCCGTGTCGGCGGGACGCGCCGCGGTGGCCTTAGTTCAAACTAGCAGGAAGCGGGACAGCGCACTCACCGACCACTCTCTCCAGCAAGCCCGGGAAAACCTGCAGGTAGCCGAGCAGGTCGGTGTTCGCGGTCATTTCACACAAGACGTCGAGAAGCCTAATCGTGGCCAGCGCCTCCTGGAACGAGAGGACACAAGCTAGAGGTCAAGCCCAGTGACCCGCACCGCTGAGGGGACGCTCGCCGTCGCTACCGGCGAGGCGGTGCCTGCGAAGAGGGCGTCGGACGAGAGAAAGCAGACCGTCGCGATGGAGACGGAAGTGCGAGACGCGCACGTGAGGAACCGCTTCCGCGACCAGCAAGGTCCGCCATCAAGAACGCAAGACGACGTGTCGTTATGTGTCTTCTGGGAGCAGAGAGTCAGAAAGCTCTTATTCAAGCAAAAATACCTTCCAACAGTGGAGCAAATGTTCAAAATTACTAGCTACGTACATAACATTTATGCAAATACTTTCTTTTAAAGTGTTCCCAGCAAGCAAGATCTACTTTAAAGATACAAATATCCCATGAAACACACTGATTTCTTGTCCACAGGAATCCTGTAAAACGCCGTGGCGGAAAGAACTCTGGCTGCAGGAACTTGCATTATTTCTGGGGAAACATAAATCTACATGCGCAGGGCGGTGGAAGGTCGGGAGAGACCGTACCACCTGGAAATGTCAGCTCTGTGGTAACTGCTTCTCGAATGGAGCACACGAGCAAGAGCCCACCAACCGCCAACCACATGGTATTAGGTCATCTCAATAAAACGTGAAAATCCAATTTCGTACCGGTTTTGACCCTAGTTTTTAAAGTACCCACTATGTGACAAACTGTGGCAGATGCTACACAAAGGACACAAAGAGAACATTCTTCAAAGGAAAAATAAAGTGCTCCGTTGTGTTCATTCTAAATGTGCAGTTTTCTTTCTCTCCAGTCAGGAGAGTCGAAGGTAATATGTCAACCTACCATCCTGAAATCTCAAAAGAAACAGCAAGTAACAAAGCGTATTTTTAATGCCTTGTCTGTCACCCCAGATGCCAGTCCTCCTTCCAGAAGAGGCTGGCTGCTTCCGGGTCTGGGGCAGAACGCGCGCCAGAGAGCCAAGGGGCCAGGAGCCCCTATCAGGATCCTGGTGGAAGGAACCAGAAACAACCTGAAAGGGGTCCCAATGGCCAGCAGCGGCACATCAGAACATCGGAAAGAACTCCAGCCCACGTGCACTGAAAGTCAGTCAAGTGGCGTTAAACCCCTGCCTTTGCAATCTCTGGCTGAGGTCACCGAACCAGCTCAGGACGCTGAAGCCTGATACTCAAAGAGGGAGGAAAAAACAAACGCTTGTTGTTCTTTTCGTAAAACACAAGGTGCTGTGCACAACCTGGTCGCTGAGCAAGACACCACCATTCTGCAGCCCGCACAGAATGAAGGGACCTAGGTGACAGCCATCTACAAGGGCTGACACCACAGAAAGTGACAACCTCTCTGTGAAGGCCCGCATCACTACCAACAAAACACAGCTGGTAAAAAAGACACAACAACCGAATCCAACTCCGAACAGGTCTCTGGGACTAATCATCGGCCACAGGAAGCGGAAGGAAGAGAAGAGTATGTTGAACAACACCAGGCAGATACACTCAAAACCAAACTGCGGAAAACCCTACAGGTAGGACAACGCAGTTTCTTTGATCCAGAACTAGCAACGGGGCGGAGGGGGACAGAGGCGGGCAAGGAATGGGACCAAACTTACTAAAGGACATCTGAGACACAGCCGAGGACTGCAGTGCGTGGCCTTTACTTATATCCTGAGTCAAAGAAATAAACTAGAACAAAATTACTCGCCAATGGGAAAAATCTGAGTGCCGTTTACCCGATATAGTTACACTGTTAGAGGTTTAGGCGTGAGCTGACTGCAGCTTACTTACGTGTGACTCCTCATCTTTTAACATCTAGAAGGTTGGGCTGATGAAACACTGGGAATGTTGTTTCAGTGCAGGGCGGATGGCAGGATCACAGACAAAACAAGAGAAGTTAGGAATGGAGAGGAGAGATCTGACCCCGAGGACGGGCTGGTGGTTTACCTTTCACTCCTAGTCTGTTGGGAATTTCCCATAATAAAGAGATAACAACAAAATCAGAGGGTTGGAAGAGATAATCTAGAAGTTTCCTTCCAGCTCCTAAATTCTAGGGTATTAACTGAAATAAACCCAAAAGAAAATTAACCTACCTATTTGAATCCTTCTATTAATAATGTGTCTCTAATGAGCATTTGGAAACGAATAATGAAAACACAGCCAGGAAAAAAACAAGACAGGGCGTGGGGGTGGCTCAGTCAGCTGATCGTCTGACTCTTGGTTCAGGTTCAGGTCACGATCTCACGATCTCTGGGTTCGAGCCCCATGTGAGGCTCTGCGTTGGCAGCACAGAGCCTGCTTGGGATTCTCTCTCCCTCTCTGCCCCTCCCCTACTCGTTCCCTTCCTCTCTCTCTGTCAAAATAAACAAACTTTAAAAAGATAAAAAAATAAGAGGAATGAGTGAGCTGTCCTCCCACTATTTACAAGTATTACGACACTGTTTTCCTTACACTGGGCACTGGGGAGAGAGGACACAGGCACTAGAAGGAAGGGACTCTGCCGCGGGCGGAAGCGGGGAAGAAAGATTAGGCTCCCATCCAGACCACCTGGCTAGATTAAAGCCCTCTTACAAAAGTTAGAGTTGTGGAGCACTGATAGGATCACAAACAACTCTCATCTCCTGAAAGGCAGACCACTCGTGTCTGGTTGGAATGCCACTAACCATTGCCCTGTGCACAGACCCGCGTGCGCGGCCCTCCCGCGGGCCTGTGGTGCCCCCACACACGTGGCTCTGCGACGTGACGGTCCTATCTCACTGGCTCTCTCTGTTAAACGTCGGAAATACAGAAAGGGATCCAAGATTATATAAGAATTTAACGTATGACAAAAGTAGCATTAAAATTAGCGGAAAGGATGAGATTATTCACGGAACGGGACCAGCACAACAATCAACAGCGAGCGTCGGGGGAACGTATTTACCGGTCAGCACACTGACTGCTGACGTGCAGTATCGCTCGCCGGGGGCCGCCTGGACGGCTCGGTCCGGTGGGCGTCCGACTCCTAGTTTCCACTCGGGCCACGCTCTCACGGCGAGCGAGCCCGGGCCCGGCTGTGTGCTAACCGTGCAGACGCCCGCTCGGGGCTCGCTCGCCTTCTCTCCGCCGCTCGCCCACGCGCCCTCTCTCTCGCAGGCTCTCCCCACCACTCTCTCTCAAAATAAACAAACAAACACTAAAAACAGTACAGCTCATCTTACTGGTACAGGAACGGGGGCACAGAGGCTCAGCCACTTTTCCGAGATGAAGATCACACACCAGCGGTTCCGGAAGTCAGGGTTCACAGCCAAGCAGCCCTTTACCAACAACTATATACTCTTGGTTCATCAAAGGACCTAAATAATCCACTTGGATCTACTCTTCACTCCTTACTCAAAAAATAAATTCAAGGCCAGTTAAAAATGTGGACAAAGTACCAAAAGAAAACTAGAATATACAGATGCATTATTTCCACAATCTAACTGGAGATGGTTTTATAAAATATATAAAAACTCCAGAAACCGGAAGTATAAAATTGGTAAGCCTCACTAGATTAAAAAAAAATTAAAACTTCTAAAAGTCTAAGAATACTATAAATAAAGTCAAACAAAACATGACCTATGGGGAAAGAAAAGTTTCCTGTACGTGTGACAAAAACACTCAGGTTCTGAAAATGCTCATTAATGGATGTATTTTAAAAGGTAAACTGGTAAGAGAGACAAATGCAGGGGCTCCGCGCCGACACCGTTAAGGAGAAACAGCGATCGAGCCGGACCAGTGAAAGGCTGCAACCCGCACACCTCATGCTCTGTCAGCACAGCATCTAGAAAGCTCTCTAAAAATTTTATAACCAAGACTGTGACTCGGCGATTCAACTTCCGGGAACTTAGGGTTCCAGACCTGCTTGCCCAAAATTGCAAAGACACCTACACTGGGGCGTCTCTGGGTAAAGGTTTTAAGAAAACCGTGGAAGCAACTGAAGGGTACGTCGACAGAGGGTCAGTCAGAAGTTCTGGCCGCTGGATCTCGTGAGACACGGCTCACCTGTGGGAAGGGGGAGGTGCACAAGACACACAGAAAAAGTAGCGCCGTAAACAAGCCAACAAACAAAAAGCAGGTGCGTACACACAAACAACTCTGAAAGGAAAAGAAAAAAATATATGCTGATGTATTCGCAGAAAACTGGCGAGGGCTGGGTGAGAGTGAAGACTTTTGTTTCACTGACCTCAGGGGGAACGGGGTTTATTTCATAAGCAAATATTATTTGCACAGTTGAACTATTTAATCCCGTATCAGTCCGTGGAAGGAAAGACTGCCCGTTCTTAGCCCACAAATAGGTGTTAAATGCCTGCTACAGTAACAGCTCACAACTGAAGTGGGGAAATGCACAGACTAAAACAGAATGAGAAACCCACAACCTGAAGACAATTCTCCTAACGGATGAATACGAGAAAATACAGAACTGAAGGCAATAATTTTCACTCCCAGAGGAAGGGCCAAGCTCACCGCAAACAAGACTAAGGTTCGAGATGAAGCTAACTACCCATCAGTCCCACGGGAGAGACAGCACACGAGGAGCGACAGAAACGTGTCAGCAACGGGAAGAGTACACACAAAATGCCAAAGGCAGAAACAAGCACGTCAATGTGAGAACCCAAGACTATTTTTATAAGAAGACTTGGGAAAAAACCTCAGGATTTTAAAGCCAGACGACTACAGGAATTAACACACAGATGATACAAACATGACTTTTCATTCCAATTTTTGGGCCACAGCATGGTGAGAACCTTCCTGGATACCTTGTCCTACAGATGCCACACCTGGGCAAGTGCAGTGGTTTGCCATCCGCCGGCTGGGGGAGGCAGGAGGGGAGAGGGGGTGGGGGGGACGGGAGGGCGGGAGGGGAGAGCCCTGATCGGCAGCACTGGCTGATTTCCATGGTATAAACACTTTCACCACAGCGGATTTAACAGCTCAGAGATTTCTGCGTAGCTAACAATGGACTCCGAAGCCAGGACAGCCAGCCCTAGGGCACCGCCGGGTATGCGGTACAGGTACACTGAGGTCGGAGGTCTTCTTGAACACCACTGCGGCTTTTAAAGAGGCTTCTAACTGGGAGGAGGACACATATACCGCAGTGTGCACAAGCGGGGGGCAGAGGTCAATGGATTTTTAAAAAGTGAACCGCTGGGGAAAGAACCGTTCTAACCATTTTATCTTTAAGACCAAAGGGAAAGAAGATGGCACAGTTTTCAAAAGAAAACTGTCTACAGATTTGTATCTACTGGAGTGCGGGGGGGGGGGGGGGGGGGGAGGCGCAGTTGACCCGATTCTCAGTTTTGGCTCAGGTCACGTTCTCACACTTCCTAAGTTCCAGCCCTGCATCAGGCTCTGTGCTGACAGCGTGGAGCCTGCTTGGAATTCTCCCTCTCTCCCTCTCCCTCTCCCTCCCCCCCCCTCTCTCTCTCCCTCTCCCCCCATTCCTCCCCTTCTTGCTTGCTCTCAAAATAAACTTAAAAATTTTTCTATCAATATAATTCCTCCTATCTTAGAAAAAAAACTGTTTGAAAGAAATACACAAATTTCCCTCAATATAAAGTTCCAAAAGGGCACCTGGGTGGCTCAGTCGGTTAAGCATCAGACTTCAGCTCAGGTCACGTTCTCATGGTCTGTGATTTCGAGCCCGGCGTCAGGCACAGATTCTATGTCTCCCTCTCTGCCCCTACCCCGTGCTCTCTCTCCCTGCACACACACTCTGCCTCATGCTCACTCACTCGATAAAAAATAAAAAACAAAAACATTAAAAGAGAAAGTTCCATCAGGTGATTTCTTATGATGCTATTGAAATTATCTGTATTATAAACACAAGCACCTTGAAAAAGTTGAAAGCTGGCACTTAAACAAGCCGCTAAGTTTTACTTCCTTTTCTGTCTCCTGGAGAACTGATTTTTAAAACTTCCTGGAAGCACGGCTCACTGCTCCTCCTACTGGAAACAGAGGCAAATCTATCTCCGAAAGGAAAGGCGGCAGGAGAGACGTGCCCTCTTGTGTCCCAGGAACGAGAAGGACGGTCCCAGCCTCAGCAGCGGGGGCGGAGGCGGTCTGTGGGACGCCGCACAGAAAATCCACAGCACAGTAACCCTGAAAACCAGCATACTCCCCAAGATCTCCCGTCACCGTGGGAGGGTCATGATCCGGCTGCACAAGGGCAGCCCACAGGTCCGTGGCGTCACGCACACTCCCATATTTCTGGGAGTCCGCAGGGTGGGTGGTCCTGTCGCAGGGCAGCCCCTCCCACCCCCACAGACCTCAGGGTTGCGGACGCAGAGCTGACTCACGAAAAACGCACCCATCCTGAGTGTATGGTACAGAGCTGTGTCGGTGTACGCAGCTAGGCACGACCTTTCTGTTACCCAGAACGTTCCGCGTGTCCCACAGTCAGTTCTGTGCCCCCACCTCCAGCCCGTGACGCCTTGTCTGCTCTCCTCTTCGTGGAAACTCACCCCTCCCCCGGCTCCCGTCACGCGGCAGGTGCGCAGTCCCTCTCTGCGGACGCGCGGCAGACACAGCACGTCCTACTGTCGAGCAGTGCTCCAGAGGGGGACTCGCGCTAACTTCACGACAGAAGGCGGGGACGATGGGACAGACACAGACAGAATTTCTCAAGTGGAAAGGAGCCTCCAAGTCCACAGGCAGGGCGCCTGCAGGGCTGGGGTCCGAGGAAGGGCCCCTTGCGGGCCGCGTGGCTGACCGCACTTCCTCACGCGGGGGAAGGGGCAAGGGGTCCTCCCGGGTCTCCGTCACAAGGGCACGAACCCCATTCCCGAGGGCTCAGCCTCAGGACCTCACACCCGCTACGGTCCCCACCAGCTTTCACAGTCTGAACGTCACTTCCGCACTGCTGTTTTTCAGCTCTTAGAGGAGAACGCTCACAGAGGCCTGGCGGGTTGGAAGATCGCCCCCCATCCCGACCGCGAGCCCGGCTCGTACCTCGTCTTCCGCGTGCTGCTCCGAGGTCAACTTCAGCACCATCTTGCACTGATCCACAAACGTGCTGGCGATCAGCTCGGCGTGGCTCAGGAACACCGCGATGTCGTCCGTCGTCAGCGGCTCGTCACCCACGAGCTTCGCTATCATGAGGTCCAGCAACGTGACTCTGTAAAACGGGAAAGATTTCCGCATAAACACGTAATACTGAAACTGCACCATGCTGAAAATATTTATAGGGCACGTTTTGAGACGATGTTTACATTTTTAATTTCTCACACTGTTTATGTGTCTAGCTAGGGGAGACATTTTTTGTGAATAATCTTCACCAATTACCTGCTTTTTCCCTGACGTCCCTGACGCGACGCAGCTACAGAACCAAGCCTGTGACGCGTCCGTCCTTCACTGCGAGCCCTGATTCGGTGTTTCGAGAACGCTGTCGGGGAGTTTTATGACGCGTCACAAATGCGACAATGGCGACGTTCAGGGGCTCACTCCTGTTCGCAGCTCGCTCCTGGGCCGAGTGTGCCACACGCACGACCCCACTTGCGCTAACAGCCCGAGGGGCAGGCCCTGCCCCTGGTGCGCACGAAGAACGGCGAACAGGGCTCAGCGAGGCCCATTCACATGGCCGGCGTCACAGGCGCCGGGCTGGGTCAGGATCCACACACAGCATTCCCGCTCTCATCCTGGGCCGCAGGCCTCCGCACCCGCTTCGCTGTCCTTCTGGTGAAGTCTGGCTCTGTTTATTTCAGTATTTTAGAATACATAAGGCATAAACCTGAAGACCAAACCTCTGCCATTTTACATCAACACTTAAATTACCCCATAAGTATTTCTATTCGACAAACTCTTTCCTTCTCTGAGAAAACAAACAAATCACACACAGGGCACTCTGTCCTGCTTACACCAAGCCGGACGCTTCATCAGAATCACATCTGTCTTGAGATTCTATGTATAATTCTCATTTATTTCTAATCCAGAAAGGACAGGAACGCTTAGCAAATGGAAATTCACTTACAGTAGGCATGGAGCATTTCTTACCAAGCAAACAAACAAAAAGAATTTGTTTACTTTTGCAAGTTTTAAGTATGAAATGAAACTATACCAAACTCTTCCTGTATTTTTGCTGAAGGACGGGAAAGATTGGGGAAAAAAAAAATCACACACAGACCTTACTGGTTTTCAAAACTCCTAAAACCCTCAGATTTCTTATAGCAATTATTAATCCAAAATAAAACAGAGGACCCCCTCAGCTGAGGACAAAGGAAAACCAAACAGTCGGTATTAGGGTATTTTTTCTGTTTTCCCCTATTCACGCAGGGGCTTTACAAATAAATGGGGTCCTCTGAGGCCACGAAGCCAGGCTCTCCGCCTTCCCCAGGCACGCTGACTCTCCGGGAACGCTGGAGAGGAGGCCACCTATTAGGTCTGGTCCAAAAGGGGCCCAGACATCTGTGCTAAAAAATGTTCTTGTTAAACAGGGCAGGCATGACAATGGCCGCCAGGCACAGGTCATGAGCTCCGGTTTCAGGAACTGGGCACCTGTGGACGATGACTCGAAGCAGAGCCTGAAGGAGCTGTGTGAGGTCCCCGGAGGAAGGGGCAGGCCCAAGGTGGCACCCGAGCTTGGCCAGCAGCAGCGGGAGGGCCCTGGAGTCCCGGGGGGCATACAGAGGGAGCCTGGCAGGGGGGCTGCCAACGTGGCAAGAAGCACAGACGCTGCCTCCATTACAGGCTCCCCAGAGCCCGCCCAGCCCTCACGCCTCTCCCTGCTCGGGAGACGCACCTCTACTCTGTGACTGTAACACAGGCCAGCCCAGCAGATGAGCAGGGAAGTGATTTTAAGGAAAAAATAAAGAATGGATGTTTAGGGGCGCCTGGGTGGCTCAGTCGGTTGAACGTCTGACTTTGGCTCAGGTCATGATCTCACGGTTCGTGGGTTCGAGCAATATACGTACGTGGGAAGGATTTTAAGGGAAAATTCTATAGCAAAATTTACATCTGAAAGCCACGCTTGGAGGAACGCGGGCTACGGTTTTAGTAGCCGCACCGGTACCAGCCTGAAGTGGGCGAGGTGGTTACGGGGGGACTGGAGTGAGGCGCAAACAAGGAGGGAAACGTGTAAGGGCACGAGTTTTATGGGCAGAGCACGTCATCACATTCTCTAATTCTGGAAATATAACGTCTGCAATTCAATTCAGGACTGAGGGCCCAGCGAGCTGGGAACTCCCACCTGACCTGCCCCGCAGACCCGGGGTGTCAATGGTGTGCCGGGAAGGCCCAAGCCTTTGTTAACCCAGACAAGCCAAGAACCAAGATGCAGGCACAAGGCGTGGCTGAGCTAACCTCGCTGGTCCCTCACTACGTGACAGGCACACGAGACTCCTGAGTGGCGGGAGGGAGGCGGACACGCTGGGCCCGAACAGCGCCCCGGCCACCTCTGTAACGCAGGGCAAACACCTCCGCCTACAAAGCCTCGGATCCCGAGGGCGAGATGGCAAGAATAACTCCATGTCGCTGGGTCCCTCGAGGGTCAAGTGGAGAGGCTGCCAGCGCTGCCGGGAGGGACCGTCACGAGCGCGGGGGGGGGGCGCAGGGCAGCAGGAGCAGGAGCCCGGAAGCAGCTCGCTGACCGAGGACGACCGCACGCTGGGCACCGACGGCCTCACTGTCCATTTCGATTAGTTATGGGCACCTCGGGGGCGGCCCAGCCCCACGAGCGGAGGGGACGGATCCGAAGCCACGGAGCCGCCGTGCGGGCGTCCCTCCGCCACAGGGGTCACTAGCCTGAACACTACGGAAGTGTTTTCCAAGGGCAGCTTTTTTTTTTAATATTTTAAATGTTTTATTTATTATTGAGACAGAGAGAAACAGCATAAACAGGGGAGGGGCAGAGAGAGAGGGAGACACAGAATCCAAAGACAGGCTCCGGGCTCTGAGCTGTCAGCACAGAGCCCAACGCGGGGCTCAAACCCCCAAGCCAGGAGATCATGACCTGAGCCGAAGCCGGCCGCGTAACCGACTGAGCCCCCAGGCGCCCCAGGGCAGCTATTTTAATCTGGTAATAGTGCAACTCACTGGGAAGGGGGCCCAGAAAACTGTGTAAACGCAGACTCTCATTTGTGCCGAATCAGCACATGAGCTGATTGGGACTGTGTACCCACGACTTCTCACCAAGCGGCCTGGAGTCAACCGAGGGGACAGCCCAAAGCAGCAGCTTTAGAAAAGAGCAGTAAAACATGCCCAGCACCTTCCGGCCAGACCTATCCACACCAAACGCAAGGACAGTGTCTCACTGTCACTAGGATGCCCAGGGACCTCCTGGGCACTTCATGAACACACGGCCTGTTTGAATGATCCTCAAACGTTTTAAAACGTGTCTTTTTTTTTTTTTTGGAGACAGAGAGTGTGTGAGCAGGGGAGGGACAGAGAGAGAGGGAGGGAGACACAGAATCTGAAACAGACTCCAGGCTCTGAGCTGTCAGCACAGAGCCCAACATGGGACTCGAACCCACGAACTGCAAGATCATGACCTGAGTCGAAGTCAGACGCTCAACAGGCGTCATTAAATCCAGCAGCCCCTACCCCGCAGGACACAGTGATTCGGCGGGTCAGGTGATCTGGAGGAAGCACCACGTGTCCCCGCAAGGTTCCAGAATGGGGGCTCCTCACCTCAACCACAGACCACGTTCTCAGCACTGTTCCAGATGCACAGGGAGGACAGTCAGCCATTCCCTGTCCCTGCTGAGAAAAACTCATCCTTTCCATCCTAGAAACCTGCCAACGTACAACTCTGAGTGCCGAACTACCCACTACCGCCTGCAAAGGAGCCCTCAGGGAACCCACGAGCTGCTCCTTGACCACAGACACAGAGCTGCGGCTGAGCCCCGGCCCCCTCCCCCCTACGCCTGCCCCCACGCACACACGCAGCCCAGGCTAATCGGCACCACTACTGGCCAGAAGCATTACCAAAAACTTACGCTGATTAACACATACATCCCAGAATTGTGGGATTGAGCCCTGGGTCGGGTTCCACCCTGAGCGGGTACCCTGCGTAAGATTCTCTCCCTCCCTGACTCGGCCCTCTCCCCTCCGCCCCTCCCCTCACTCGTGCTCTCTAATAAAAGAAGATTCAAAACTAAAAAAGTTGTTAAAAATTTAAAATTAAAAAAAAAAAAAGAAAGTCAGAAGGAAGAGGACAAACACACTCACAGTCCGTGCTGACTAGAAACTCGGCTGGTACGTGACCTGGGCAGGTCACACCCACAGGCTCGAGGGTCAGCCGTACGTTCACCAGGAGGAGAGGCGGGGGCCAGGACGGTCCCGGCAGAGAAAGGGACACAGGAAAAGGCAAGAAAGTACAGGGAAGGCCTCACAAACTGAGAGAAGACCTGGGTGGCCACAGCGTGGTGACCGGCAGGGAAGGGGCCCCAAACAGCACGCCACAGACTTTGGCTGCGTCCTGGAGCAGGCAGCGCATGCCACTGAGATGGCAGGACGGCAGGTGACGGGGAAGGGGACACACAGACATCAGACCGGGCAGACTTCAGGCGCCGTCCACTCATGATCGCGGCAGTCTGATCCCCAGGAGCTGAATGGCGGCAGCAACCTAAGTGTGACCGATGGAGGAGCAGACAAACCATGTGTAGTCCATCCACACAATGGAAGAGGATTCGGCGTCGAAAAGGAAGGAGGGGGCGCCGGGGGGCTCAGTCGGTTGAGCGTCCCAACTTCGGCTCAGGTCATGGTCTCACAGTCTGTGGGTTCGACTCCCGTGTCGGGCTCTGTGCTGATGGCTGGAGCCTGAAACCTGCTTCGGATCCTGTGTCTCCCTGCCGGCCCGTCCCTCACTCATACTCTGTCCTTCTCTCTCACAAAAACGAATAAATGTTTAAAAAAAAACACGGAGGAGATTCTGACACATGCCCCAACACGGACGAGCCTTCAGGACATTATCTTAAGTGAAATAAGCCAGTCACAACGGGACAAAGACCGCAGGATTCCACCCGGAGAAGGACTCACAGTCACCAAAACCAGAGGGCCAGAAAGTCAGAGGATGGCTGCCAGGGGCTGGGGGCGGGGGGCAGGGAACTTCAGTTTGGGAGGCGAGAACGTTCTGGAGGCTGGCGGCACAATAGCGCCCGTGCACGCAGCGCTGCCCGACCGCACACCTGAGTCCGGTCAAAGCGGTACACGCCACGTCCTTTATCACGATTCTTAAAAAGGCCACGGCCAAAGTCCAGTCACAGACGACGTCAGGGCAGAGCAGAGGTGTGAGGACAGCGAGCTCACTGACTCGGGGCCTGGCAAGGGGGGGAGGCCTCGGGAGGACCCCGGGGTTTCCGACTCGGCCGACACTATGACGTGAGTAAGCATGCTCACTGGACAGACCTTCCCACAATAAGAAAATTCATTCGGGGGCGCCTGGGTGGCTCAGTCAGTTAAGCATCTGACTTCAGCTCAGGTCAGATCTCACGGTTCGTGGGTTCGAGCCCCGCGTCGGGCTCTGTGCTGACAGCTCAGAGCCTGGAGCTGCTTCAGATTCTGTGTCTCCCTCGCTCTCTGCCCCTCCCCCGCTCCTGCTCTGTCTCTCTCGTCTCTCTCTCTCTCTCTCTCTCTCTCTCTGTCTCAAAAATAAACATTTACAAGAACACAACTCAACAGGGTACCATTCCCCTCGCGCTCGGGTATTCCTCACTGCAAAGCCGTTTCCTAATTTATAGCACTGTCCCTCGCGTCACACATTTTAGGTCAAAAACTACAAGTAATTCTTTTTCTGCAACAGAAGCCTGGGCACGGTGGGGCGGGGCCCTGGGTTGATGCACCTGGCATTTACGCTGACTTTAAACGCACAAACTCCTCCTCCTCGCCAGAGGCGCTCAAGCGACACTGCCCAGCGAGGCCGCGAAGGCGCAGGGAGCTGCACTGTGGGAAGCCGATACGCGGTAAGAATCTCAAACCACAGCAATTATAAAAACAGTGACTACCATCAAAAGAGTAACATTTTTGAAAGGTTTTGATCGTCAGAGCTGGGACTCCTCAGTTAAGGGTTGGTCCTCCCGCGGCAACGTCTCCAGGAAGGCGGGGACAACCACGCGCCAGGCCATCCCGGGAACCGCCTCACGCCGTCCTCTCCGTGTCCAGGTCTGGACACTGCACCAGCAGGGTGAGGGGCGAGCGCTGGGCCCCGTCATCACCCCGGTGGTGTGAACAGGAGCACGTTCCAAGTCTACAGGGGCCGACGGACGGTCGGGGTTCCCGGCGCGCCCGACGGAACGGGGCCACCAGCCTGGGCGCCGGGCCCCACGTGAACCAGCGCCCACTGCGGCTGGGCGGCGACGCGGCGCAGCCAAGTTAAAACCACTCCTGACCCAGAAGCATGTGTTGAGACCCCGTGCCAGCTCGAAACCACACAGTGCTCAGTCATGCGTACGGGACACTCTGCATGGAAGGCGAGATACTCAAAACCACACTGGTTTTGGGGGTTACCTTTCTTGATTGCTCATTTTGGCATACATGGCTTTCACCAATTCCGGGCTTTTCAGAAAATGGTCTGTAATAATTAGGAACCTAAAAAAAAAAGGAGGAAAAAGTGTGGTTACTAGAAACATAGTAAAATGGACAGACATTTTACATAGAAAAGCATTTCTTTCTATCAAATTTTTGATTCACTGCAACATTAAAACGTTTTAAGAGGTTCACAGGCAATTTTTCCATTAGCAGCTAAAAGAGAACAGAAACCCTCAAAATTGGTTTCTCCAATCTTACCTCTGAAAAACCTACTGAAATGATTCATTTATTCCACCGGGGGGACGGGCCTACTAAATACAGGTTTTCTCTAAGTTTCATTTTAATGGTAACATGAAATTGAGCTACAAGTTCAGGTACAAACAGAAAACACAGCAAACTGTTTTACCCAGAAGGTTAAGTGCTAAAATCAACCAGAGCAACGGCACATGTCAGACGTTTTATTACACACATGCCGACAGCCCGGCCACGAGAACTCTCAAGTTACCGAGAAAACATCCTCACTGCCAAGCGATGCGCTCATCTAAACCCCGGGATCCGCGCAGGGAGACCCCGAGGCAGCGATTACCGGCGTCCTTCTTCAAAGCACCCCCGTGACAACTAAAGAGACTGTACGGTCTTACTAATGAATTCTGCATCATATCTGCCGGAGGGCGTGAGCAGTCTTGGGAACTAAAGACGATACCGTTTATAAGCAAGATTATAGCAGTAAGAGTGACTGTGAGGCATTAACTATATTTATGGACATAGTTTATTTAACTACTTAACCAAACCGTTAACAGAGTATGACCAAAGGAAGCACAGTAACGACCCCAACGCATTCTCACTACAAAAACAAAAGCTAAACATGGATTCTATTTCTTCCACAGCCTTCAAGATAACTGATGGACAGCTTGATATGAAATATCTCTAGCAACAATGGATATACTCAAAATCCTCAAATTTCATAGCAGGTTGAGTCCTCAAACTGCAACGACAGAAATTCAGGCATTCCAGGCCAGGTACGCAGAAGGGGTGGTAAAGCGCATTCATAACTAAGCTTTCTGGAGCTCAAAACGCTTTCCCAGAACATTCAGGCAAAGTGCAATGCTGCAGACGGCCGGAGCTGGGCCCCAAGCCACAGCCCCACACGCGGGCAGTGGAGGAAGACTCACAGGTAGAGAAGGAGACAAAAATGTCCTCAGGGCAACACACACACCTCACGGATTAGAGAAACAATAACGTTTTCTCCAACCAGAGGGCCAGGGCAGGACGTGCAGGAGGCTGGAGGAGAGGAGGGCATGTAAATTACCGGTGACAGAGAGGACTCTGGGAAAACAGCATGGCAGTGCGCTCAGGGAGCCACGGCCAGGAAAACACGAGGAGGGTCTGAAGAGGGATTCAGGACCCAAGGCTTCCGGCCGGAAACGCTGCGGGCCCTCGGCTGCCTGAGCCAAGGCTGGAGGTCACTGAAGGCTTCTCGATGACCACGCCCTCCTTCGAGACGCTGGCCACAGCATCCTTTCTTTTTTTTGACCAACTTTACTGATCTTAAAGAACCACTCCTGCCTCGGTCAACTCTTTCTAGTGTGTCTGTTTTCTGTGTCACTGATTCAGCCCTGATGTCTTCCCGTTCGCCTCTTTCTGCTGCTTACTCAGGTTTTACTGGGCCCTTCTCTGTCTTCACAAAGTACAAGCTAAGGTCACTGCTTTCAGACCTTTCTTCTTTCCTGGTAGAAACATTTAAAGCTATAAATTGCCTTCCAAGCACTGCTTTAGCTTTATCCCACAGATCCTAACCCTTCATGAGCCTTCAGGTAGAAAGACTAATTTGCCCTGTGATTACTTCTTTGACACCTCAATTACTTAGACGAGCTAATTTCCAAAAACCTGGAGTATTTCTAGGTATCATCTGATTACGGTTTTCTAACGTGAGTTCACTGTGGTCAGAGACCACACTCTACCCTCAAGCCTTCTCATTCATTCACTGGGACGTTAGAGCCCCGACGACGGTCTAGCTGGGCGACCAGGACACACGAGTTGAGAAGAAAGTGGATTTTGCAAGTCTGAGATAAGAGCCTAGAACATCACTCATGTGAGGCGGCTCTGAGACCGGCTGCATCCACAGTGACATCGGTCTACTCCAGGGAACGGCGGGAAAGAGTCAGCGTCTCCAGCGACCCTCCCAAACCCAGGCATATCGGACTCACATGTACCCTGCCACCTCAGACAACCATAAAAGCAGCGAAAACACAAAACGACAGTTTTCAGACAACCGACAGAAGACCCAAGTCAAGCAGGTTGTGGAAATAAAAGGCACTTTGGAGAACTTCTTCTTAAACAATCACTATTCTAATAAGTGTGTGACAAATGTGATTTCGGATCGGTGTGTGTATAAAATCCCTGCAGCCCAACCGCAGACTGGGACACACTCGGGGGAGGACGGAGTTACGCTCCCCACGGTGGAGGGAGCGCGCGCTGAACGGGGTGGAGATGGCGCGGAAGAGGCTTCCGGGGACGCGGGGCAGCGAGGGCAAGGGCGATGGGCAGGCGCGGAGGGAAGACGCGACACAGCCACTGTGGCCCTCAGCCGCTGTGCCCGCCCGCGGCACCTAGAGCAGAAAGGACGGCGGACCCACACTTTCACCTTTACACCGAGGAGAAGAGCGAGCAGAGCAAACAAACCGCAGGGGTGAAATGATAACAACACTGATGAAAACCTTAGCAGGACAAAGACCTTTGCGTCCATTACCAAAACCTACAGGCCACAAAAAGATAGACCATTTCATCTATGAAAACATAAAAAGAATTTTTCAAATATTTATTTTGAGAGAGAGAGAGACAGACAGAGAGAGCGAGAGCATGAGTAGGAGAGAGGGGCAGAGAGAGGGAGAGGGAATCTCTAGCAGCCTCTATGCTCAGCACGAAGCCCAACGCAGGGCTCACTCCCACGACCGCGAGATCAGACCTGAGCTGAGATGAAGAGTCGGCTGGTTGACTGACTGAGCCGCTCGAGTGCCCCTCAAAGACTTTTACATAAAATACACGCCATGCATGACATCAAAGACAAGGAAGTGAGAAAACACATTTGCACGTTACTTCATACAACGGACCACTGGCCCTAATGGAGAAAATACGCTTCCATACGGCTACGTAAGATTGACATCCTGGTGGGAAAACGGGTCAAGAAAATGAGAACGCACACAAGAGAAAAACAAGCTCTTCAACATATAAAACGGGGCTCAACCTCATAATAAGAAAAATAGAAAAGAACACTCGGTATTCCAGAGTGAGAGCACTCTGCGAGCCGGAGGAGCGGCCAGGCGGAGCAGGCGCTGGCACAGCAGCGACGAAGGCCTTCGTGACGGGACCTGTCAGCGTGTAACCGGCGTTGGCCACGGCACCCGGGAGCTCAGCCGACGGCCCTCCGCGCCCCCGTGCAAAGGGGCTGTGCGCGGACAGGGCCCCAGGCCCGCCCCCGGTAGTTACGGAGCACCGGGGCCGAGACGCTCACCAGGAAGGGGCCGAGCGCAGAGACTGCAGGCCAGCCGTACAATGGGAGACAAAAGGAGGAGGAAGTTCTTCATACGCTTCTAGGGAAAGTCTCAAAAATCGAGCACCTGGTTAAAAAAGCAGGTGGCTCAACAGTGCCGAGAGTGAAGTACGGCAGACACCTGCTCAGGGGAAGGGGCCGGAGGAGTGACGACGCCGTGGGAAAAGGGATCTCTCCCTGGATTAAATACACCGTTTAAGCACATCCTGGAAAAGTCCTCTCCAGTTAACGTCCACTCACTGCCCTACGGTGGAGCGACACCACTCCGCATCCCGGGGAGGAAGGCGGGGACGGTGGAGAACTCAGGTAGGTCCGTCTGGGTGGGCGAAGCCACTTCTCTAAAGCAACTTACCAATAAACCCTTTCGTCTCTTCTCAAACAGATAATGAAAACCGGAAACACGAGAGGACATCACCTCCCTCCCCATCATGGTGACTAAGCGGCACAGGAGTTCAGGTCCCCTAACACTGTGGTTGAAAGTGTCACAAACGCAGGGTCCTCACCTCCTCCCGCAGCGTTGCCACGCACGCAAGGCACGTGGCCCACGAAATGCTGCCGGTGCGCCTCCCCGATCCCCCTACGGTGCAAACGCCACACCCTCTCCTGACCCCTCTCCCAGGCAAACTCCCAGCCACGGGCGCCCACAGCGTCCATGGCAGCCTGCACTCCGTCTTCTGGAACTCCCATGCTGGCTGCACTGTCTCCACTTAGATGCAGAATGGGCGTCCTCCACTCCACGCGGCCTCCCCACTGCCACCCGACCCTCTCCAGCCAACGGTCCAGACCCGGGCCGGGTCCTGCCTCTCTTCTCACGGCCTCACCCCACAGTCCGATCGCACGAAGCCCCCGGGCTCTCCCGGAGGAGCACACCCCACCTGCGTGCTCCTCGTCCCCGCGGCCACCACCCTCAGCCAAGCTGCCCATGCCTACTGCCTGGACCTGGACCCGGACCCGGACGGCCACAGCTGCCTCCACCCCACCCCCACCCCCACAGATCAGCCTCCGCCCAGAGGCCAGAAGGATCTTTCAAAACCCAAACCAGGTCGGCACACACGCTGCTCAGAACCGTGCGATCACCTCCCCTGGCACAGAGCGTGAGGCCAACCACATCTTCCCCGCTCACAAGGCCCAACATCCAGCTGCCCCTCGAACTGGAGTGTCCACCCATTTCTCAGAAACCACCCTGGGCCCCAAGTCCTGCAACAGTGGCCTCTGCTGGGCGGCGGGTCGTCTCTGCACCCTCGGATTCACTGCTCCGTGTCCTTCCCAACTGGCCTCCGCCTGTACCCACGGGCTCTCAAACAGGCTGGGGACCCTGTTCTCAGCTCAAATGTCACTCCCTCAGGAAGGGCTTCCCCGAACTCCCAATTCAAAAGCACCGCCAGCCCCTCCTGGCCCCATCACCGCACTGGAGCACTCCGCCAAAGTCGAAAGCTCCTTTCTGTTTTTTTTTCACAGTCTGGGCCCCGAGCCAATCATATTTAAATTACTATTAGTCAGGGGACCTGGGTGGCTCAGGTCATGATCTCACGGTTCATAGGTTCGAGCCCCGCATCGGGCTCTGTGCTGACAGCTCGGAGCCTGGACGCTGCTTCAGTGCTCTGTCTCCCTCAATCAGTAATCAATGACTTAATCAGTTCCTGTTTGAAGTGAGCATTTTAAGTTTCCTGAGTTTCCTGCAAGTGTGCACAGGGCACAGCGCAGGAGCGTTTTCTAACTCACAAGTTCTCCAAGAGAAAAGCAGATCAGATCCTCACGAAAGGAGCGATGGTTCCCTGCGCGGAGCCCAAAGCCCCTTCTCCTGTGACGGGGGACAGCCCCGTCAGCGGGGTCCCCACGGCAGAGCTGGTTCAGAGCGCTCCTCAGTGCACGCCGGGCCCCGACCGGGGAGGCACAGCGGGGCTCGGGTGAGCTCGGCACTCCAGGAGACGCTGACAGAGCCGCACAGATGGACTGTCCGGTTTTCAGTTTCTTTACATTTTTGAGTTACGCAGGAAGCACTGGGTGGCAATGAAGTCAAGGTCATATCCACTGCGTTACAGGTCAAATGCAAAACCGTATGCTTTTAAAACCAGAATTGAATACCAGCTCATTCGCTTTAACCAAATATAATTAAAGAGGCAAAGCCATCAGAGCAAAGGACCAGAATGACACCGTCCCGTGATGTCACGTAAGAGGCTGGAACAAGTATCGCCACTGGAGCCTCGGGGTGACAACAAGGGACACGGTGCCGTCAGCCACCCATCCCCCAAGGCATACCAGCCACTCCAGCGCCTCAGGATTTTTATTTTTACTTTTTTAAGTAGCTGCGTGCCCAGTGTGGAGCCCAACGCGAGGCTTTAACACACAATGCCAAGATCAAGAGCTGATCTGGGGTCAAAAGCCAGACGTGTAACCAACCGAGCCACCCTGCAGCCCCAATCCATACGCCCTTAAACACATGGGACATGACGTTCAAAAGCCTGGAAACGTCTGATCTAAGTCAGTCCTGTCATTTGAGAAATAAGGAAAGAGAGGCCCACAGAGGTTCGGAGTCCTGGGAAAGGTCCCTCAGTCACCTAAAAGTCAAGACACGCACCCCGTCTCTGACCCCCAGGGCTTCTCTGGAAATGCTCCCCTTTACGGAGCTTGCCGTCTGCTCAAGCAGCCCTTCGGGGAAGAAGTTTCAGGTGAACTTAGTCTGGTTCTTCATATCACCTTCAGTTCAAAGCGACCATGGATAAAATTCCTCCATTCTTTTTTACCTTTTTCTTTTTTAAAAAATTTTATCTTTAAGTAACATCTGCACCCAACATGGGGCTCAAACCCTCAACCCTGCAATCAAGAGTCTCAGGCTCCACGGACTGAGCCCGCCACAGGCCCCCTCCATGTTTTTCCCACACAACAAAGAGGAAACGTGTACTAGTGAGGAAAGACGGGCACCTGTCTTAACCGTCTCAAGGACAAGGATAACCATCCCTCAGCTTCAATGTACGCAAAGGCAGGAAAAGGCTCCTGTGCGGACATCCACAGAAACCCCCGGAGTTCTCTGCTCCACATGCTCCGGGGTGGCGCCCCGCCTACGACACTGACGCAACTGTGCAGGGAGAGCCACGAGAAGACGCCGACGGGAGGGAGATGTTTTCCTTGCACCTTGAACGTGGTCACTGCGATGCCTGTCAGTTACGCGCGGCTGTGTGGGTTTCCGAGATTGTTTTCTGAACACGATGCGTTCTCCACGCCAGCACGCTGAATCAAGTTACAAGCAGAATTCGCAACGTTCACTCAGAACCCACAGCACTCTCTTAGCGAACACCTGCTCGGGGGGGACCGAAGACGAAGACCTTCATGACGACGAGACACCCAATCAGGTTCAACGTTTCCTAAGACACAGACTTGACGTGTGTGATTGAACTCTTTTGGAGAACAACCATTTCTGTAACCTCCGAAATGCAGCGGCAGGACTGTGTGAGGGAGGCGGGGGTCCCTCCAACCGAAACCTGCAACACCACCAGGACCTCCAGAGACCGTGAGTAAGACCCTACTAACACCCGACCTCGTGGAAAGGAACAAACGGTCGTGGGGGAGGGCCAAATATATCTTCCAGCGAAGGCAGAAGTTGGAGTGAAAGGGCATCGGAGAAACAGCGTTATTTTACAAAAAGAGAAAACGAGAAATGCGGCACTTGTGCTAAGTCCCGAGTTGTACGCACAGACACACAAGCCGAATGTCTGCCTCCACTGCGTGAGGGTCCCAGGCCGGGTACACCTACCGCTTTCTGCTTCTGGTGCCACCACTGACTCATGCAGGCCATAGAGGCAAAACGCCTCAGCCTAATTTTGAAATTCATCACTGAAAGGGGATTATAGAAAAGCTAACATTCACAAATCAAGTTATCGACGTCAAAGCACTGACCACATATTTGCTTCATTTTCTATCCTGGCTAGAAACCCAGACGCATAAAGGTCCTTCTTTCCATCTCGTACTTTCTCTCGACTGTCCTCACTCATAAATGGTGCTAAGGCACGTGACCGGTACAGTCAGCTCAATCGTCACCTGCAGGGCAGTGCTCCTGTTCCACACAGAAGGTGCTACAAGCCATCTCTAAGCACCAAGAAGCATACATCAAAAAAAGAAAAAAGGCAGGGACATCTGGGTGGCTCCACTGGTTAAGTGACCAACTTTCAATCTTGGGCTCAGGTCATGATCTCATGGTTTGTGAGTTCAAGTCCCTCCTCAGGCTCCACACTGACAGCATCAAGCCTGCTTAGAATTCTCTCTCTCTCTCTCTCTCTGCCCCTCCCCTGTTCAGTCTCTCTCTCTCTCTCTCAAAATAATAAATAAATAAACTTAAAAAAAAAAGACAAAAATCAGTATATCATTGACAAACGGAGTTATTCCTAAAGGTAAGGTTTTAGGGAAATCTTTTTCAAATGCGAGCCACATATTATTCCCATTTCTGTAGATGCAAACGATGTCAAAGCCATACTTACAAACAGAAAATATTCCAGTGACTCTGAAAACCTAGAAAATGCTTTCATGCTGCACTAATTAAACGAAGAATCTGATTTAAACACGCTCCGGAAGAGAGGGCTCCTATCTGCTCCTGAGGCCGGAAACCCTGCCCACAGCTGCTTCCTACAGCAGCCTGGACAAGGCTCCCCAGGCTGGTATAGAAAGGAACGTTCTTCTGTTTGACAGGTGAAAACCATCTTCATTGAGGCAGAAAATTCTGCTAGAACACAAATGATATTTCTGGGATCTCCTAAGGCACCTTTACTGGCTGTAGGATTCAGAGGAGTTCAAACGCCAAGACTGAACCCCTGGATCCAGCCGGAAAACACCCTTCACACCCACACACAACGGGCGGGCATTTTTAGGAAGACGTGATCCCAGTAACTAAGCTGAGTCACACCAGAGCCCTCGGCGCCCACGCTGCCCCGCGTCTCTGGCGTACCTGACCCCCAGGACCCGATTACTGAAACCTTACATTTGTCCCTTTCCAACAAGAGATCACCAAACCGGTGAATTCTAACACTGTTTTGTTGCGCGCTCCGGCCGGCTCCGCCATCGAGTCAGTCGGCGGCAGGAGGGCAGGGAGCGGGAGCGCTCTCATTTCCAACGCGGGATCCCACCTGACGGTACCAAGCAACAGTCTTGTTGGACGGCTCCGGATGCTGGGACAGCTCAGTCAACCGCGCCCCCCTGCGCTGCGCGGCGCAGCTTCGGCGTGCGGCGGCCGCCCAGCGGCGTGCGGGCCACTCTCTAACACGCGCTCACTCCGGGTCTCTGGCTGCATGCTAGCAGTTCTCCCGGTATCTCAAACGCGTTTATATTATATTTGTTATGATGATCTCTGACCGGCAGTTATACTCTTCTGAAAGCTCAGAGGATGGTTATTTTCCGGCAACGAAGTGGTTTTTAATTAAAGTATGTACACTTCTCTTAAGAGCTGATGTTACTGCACACTTAGTAAATTCCCTACAGTGTAAACGCTGTTTGTTTTTTTCTAATCTTTATTTTTGAGAGAGAAAGAACAGGGAGGGGCAGAGACAGAGGGAGACACAGAATCTCAGCAGGCTCCAGGCTCCGAGCTGTCAGCACAGAGCCTGACACGGGACTCAACTCCACGAACTGTGAGCGTGACCTGAGCCGAAGTCGGACACTCAACCACCCAGGCCACCCAGGTGCCCCAACATTGCTTTTGTGGGCACTGGGAAACCAACAATTCCATCTGACTCTTTTTACTCCAACACCTGCTTTACCGCACTGGCCTCCAGAACCAGACCCCGCGTCTCTGAGGCGCGCCTGCACGCTGGGCTCCCATTCTTGCTCAGCGGATGTGCGGCTCCTCTGACACAAGTCAAAGCGTCAGAGTGGCACAGCCGAAGGCGTCAGTGGCTCGCCACCTCCTGTCCTCATCCCCGGCCGCTCCCATCTGGTGACCGGTGAGAACTCTCACTTGTGCAGCAGACTGCATCGTTTTGCCCTTGACTCCCTGCTGCTAGGAAACTGCCAGTGGCCAAAACAGAGCTAAGCTATTTCACAAATGAAACAGGAAATTGTGCTAAGTAAGCAGCCTCATGATTCACCACCGGGCTCGATTACGACACAACCGCACGCGGAGGGAGGCACCCGAAGTCCGGCACAGCATCCCAATATTTTCATGCACCAACTTGTATCTGTGTGCAAATGGGTAATTCAAACACAAATGAAGGTTTGCAAAACTAAATAAGTTTTAAATGCGGCATAATTTCAGGAGGACAAAGAAGTTCCCACTGAAAGGGACCCAAACTGAGTAAGCCCCTCTGAAATGCAAGTGGCACAGGAGCCCCTGGGCGGCTCAGCTGGTGGAGTGTCCTGCTTCAGCTCAGGTCCTGACCTCGTAGTTCATGAGTTCAAGCCCCACATCGGGCCTGCTGCTGTCAGCGCAGAGCCCGCTTCAGACCCTCTGCCCTTTCCTTCTGCCCTTCCACTGTTTGCACTCACTCAAAACTAAATAAAAACATTTAAAAAATAAAAAACGTTTAAAAGTAAAACAAATAAAGTTCGAGCGGCACAAATGGCAGCTCCAGGCCCCCCCGCGCCCGGACACAAGCTGCGTCCTGACCTCACAGACCACCACGTAGAAACACACGTACAGACAGACCCTAAGGAAAACAGAAGAACATGACTAAAAGCAACAGAATTTCTGATGAATTCTACAATGATGAAAGAAGGGGCCAATTCCTTAAGACATAACAATTACAAACAGACATGTGCCTAACAACGGAGCCTGAAAATAAGGGACACAAAAACCAACAGGTCTGACTGGACAGACAGAAAACGGTCTACTTCCACGAATGCCTGAAGAGGTGGACAGAAGACCACCAAGAAACAGAAGGTCAGCTCAGGTCATGATCTCCATGAGTTCGAGCCCCGCATCAGGCTCTGTGCCGCCAGCTTAGAGGCTGGAGCCTGCTTCGGATTCTGTGTCCCTCTCTCTCTGCCCCTCCCCTGCTCTCTCTCTCTCTCTCTCTCTCTCTCTCTCTCTCTCTCTCAAAAATACACATTAAAAGAAACAAACAAACAGAAGGCCCAAGGGCATCTACACAGCGCCCCTACCAAACCTGAATCTGCAACACTCTCAAATGCACATGAAACAGTATCCATGACAAACCAGGTGTTTGGCCAAAAAAACACACCTCAATATATTTAAAAATTAAAAACAGGGGACACCTGCATGGCTTGAAGCATCTGACTTCAGTTCAGGTCATCTCACAGTTTGTGGGTTCAAGCCCCATGTCAGGCTCTATGCTGACAGCTCAAAGCCTGGAGCCCGCTTCAGAGTCTGTATCTCCCTCTCTCTCTCTCTCTCTCTCTGCCCCTCGCCTGCTTGCTGTGTCTCTCAAAAATAAAATTGTTAAAAGGGAAAAAAAAGAACTTCACTGAAGAAATTAATAAGGCCTGGGTAAATGGAAGGATACCTCCACACAACATTCCTCAAGCTGATCTTCACGGAATCGCTACCAAAACTCCAGCTGCTTCTCTGAACAAGCTGCAAGGCCGATCCAAAAATTGATATATAACACAAGGAACCCAGAACTGCCCAAAAAATCTTGAAAAAGACTAACGAAGTTGGAAGACTTAGAGTTTCTAACTTAAAACGTACACAACACTACAGTCACCAGGATACTGAGGTGCTGGCTTAAAGGAGAAGACACAGCGCAGGAGACAAGAACAAAACCCACACAGAGCCTGGCCAGAGCCTCGGGGGCTGTGGGGTGACCACACAGGACAAAAGGTGGTGGCGCTGGGGGCAGGGACTGCTCTGGCAGCCGCCCTCCCACACGTGCACACAGGCCACACAGACAAAAGCCCGACACCTTATGACCCTCCCACAGCTGCGCGATGGGAGGCCTGGTGCCGGGAGGCTGTGAGGGATGGCCAGACGAGGTGTCATCCTAACGAGACCCGGAGCCACCTGCCCAGCCCCTCAGAATACAAACCCACTTCAAGCAACGGGGCATCCGCAATGGTCACCCCAGTCACCCAGCCCCCTTTTCGGCACATGGGAAGACAGGGCTGACGGCTTCCCCTTTTCCAGTCCACAGAAGTAACAAAGTGTCTAAATCTAACAGTGCCTTCTTGAGTCAGAGTCAGCCTCAGCCGTGGCCTTCTGTGGCCTGACGCGGAGCCACAGGAGAAGGGAAAGAACACGGGGCCGGAAAAGTGTTCCAACAAATAATGGCTGGAAACTCCCCAAATGTGGCAACATAAACCTACAGATTCAAGAAGTCGAGGAAACCCAAAGAAGATATACTCAAAGAAATCCACACCAGGACATCATAATTAAGCTCCTGAAAAGACAAAGAAAAATCTTAAAAGCGAGCAGAGGGCAAGGAGGCGCTATGTTCGGGGCCGGGGGACACATGGACGCCACGACTCAGACGACAGGGAAGGTCTCAGCGGAACACAAGCCCACGAGACACGTGTCGAGGTCTGATCCTTAACGGGCCGTCAAGCGCGGCCACGGCAGTGTGACCCGCCGCCCCGAGGGCCGCGCGCTCCCGCCGCCCAGAACTCCCAGCGCACCTCACTGCACCCTCCCGGCCCCCAGCCGCGCGCTCCCGCCGCCCAGAACTCCCAGCGCACCTCACTGCACCCTCCCGGCCCCCAGCTGCGGCCGAGAGACTCTGCGGCAAATGTTCCGAGTTCACCTGCCGCTCAGCTACTGGGGTTCACACTCTCACACGCTCTGCAAGGAAAGGGGTCCGTCGCGATGCTCTTGACCAGAGACTTACGGCCACTCCGACTCGGGCTGCTTCTGGTGGGCCGCGACGACGTCGATGGCGATGTTCAGGTTCTCCTCCAGCTCCTTCATCCTCCCAGAGCTCAGGGACGTGAACAAAATCATTGATGAGTAGGCGACAATTTTTTTGTCTGGATGATTTAAGCAAGACCTTCCGAACAAAGACATGAGAGCGTCAGCCCCACGCAGCAATATGATAAAGCATGGATTCTGACAAAGAACACTCATCCCACAAATTCAGTGCATTCTGACGTTTTTAAGGATTTAATGAAGAATGACAACACTTTGAAACAAGTACCTTATTTACTGTAGAAAGAGCAATATAAAATTAGTCACGACCCAAAGTGGCCAGTATTTAAGATGCAGCTGGCTTTAGGCCTCGAAAGCAAAACGCAAATACCATCTCATTAAAGAAAAAGATAAATGATTACATTTATAAAGTATTAAAATGTTCACTCTTGTTAGAAAAAAAAGAAATCAAAAGGTAGAACACGAGACCCCATTAACTACGGGCATTCCTTTAACGGTCATGAGGGCCGGAGAGGTCAGGGAACGGCGGAAAGAGGGTGCACTGGCGAGAGGGCAGAGGCAAGAGCCCCGGGGTGAGGCCTGCTTCGTCCAGCTGCCGGCCACGTGGTCTCAGGAAGGGCCCCGGCTGACCAACGGTCAAGTATGTCCCGGGTTGTGCACAACGGCGCGATCCTGCTTCCAGCTGAAGTCCGTAAGGCTCTCCGGGGGAGGTCCTGCCCGCACGCTACAGACAAGGACGTGCTGACTCTGCGTGCCCACGGGCACAAGGCCAGGCCCTCCCAGAGCTGGAACTGGAATTGGGTTATATTTGTCTTTGTCTCACAAACGCACGCAGAGTGCAGTCAGATTACCTGTCAGTGTGTTTTCCCGCGTGAAAAGGGACCACAACGACCCCCCCGGCCTGTCCCACAGCTTCCGTGAGGATCGGGTCCGAGGCCCCGCATACAATCACCACGTAAACGGGCACGGCTTCTCCGCCTGCCTCGCGCAGGGGCCTGTCTCCTGGGTTCCCGTGATACATGCACTTACCCTGTGTCCATTTTCCTACTACGCTGCTCCACCCACAGCACGGGCTTTCACGGGGTGAGAAACAGATCTAAATTACCCATATTCCACTTACTTAGCTCGGAACCTCACACTTATTAAGGGTTCAAAATGTTTAAAGGATTCTTGAATTCTCAAAAATGAGTAATTTCTAGTTCTGTAGCTCACATTCCACAATTCTTTCCTTCCTCCTAAGCTCAATTACGGTGAATCATAAAGACTGTGTGCCTTCGACTCGCATTGTCTGGAGGAATTTGAGAGCCAGTTATCGAGTCGGTGAGCTAGGGAAAACATTCGAGCGTACGGGATCCGAACAGCACACTCCCCACGCAAGCCCAGGAAGCCTTACGGCCGGGGAAGGCAGCACGGCGTGGAGGCAGCAGGACGCAGCCCTGGCATCCAGCGAGCAGCTCTGCCCTGGACCGGCAGTGGGCTCGCTGCGCCTCACCTGGCCCTGCCCGGCTGCCGCCAGGAACCGCGCAGGATGCCTGGCCCGGGGCGAGCACAGCCGCCGCTCGGCCACTTCGGTGCTGCCACGGCCACGGCACCCGGCGCTGGCCACGGAGCCTGATTAGAAGCCAGGCCTCCAGCTCCGAGACAGCGCCTCCCCTTGCCTCCCTGCCTCCCTTACCGCTCACCTCCGATCCCACTGCTCAATCTGGTGTGAACTAACACAAGTTGTGGCCAAAATAAAGTAGTAAGTCACCAGGAAAAGCACTGTGACCCAGCATGACCCACAGAACGGCGGTGCGCACCTTGCCGCTCTCCAGATCTGCCCAAACAGCCGTAAGTGACCAATTCACTGCCCACACTTTAGTGTTTGATGGCTTTTTTCTTATGAATTTGTTTTCCTATAAATCACAGTGAACTTAACAATATTTACTTTAACCACAACTTTAATTTTCTTAAAATACAGCTGACAGACAATAAAGGGCATGAACCTTGAGAGTACAGCCCAATAAATCATTCGATGTGGCCGTAGCTCCATCACCACCACCCAGACCAGGACACAGAACATTCCCGGAGCCCCAAGAGACTCCCGCGTGCCGTCCCCCAGCTGGCGCTGACCCTGCCACCGCCCGCCACCGGCCACCGTATCCTGCAGTCTATGACCGAGGGTTAGTCTCCCGTTTTTGAACATCACATAACTGGAATGATATGACCAGTCTTTCCAGCAGTCAGAGAGACTTTTATTAACATACTCACAGAAAGAGTTCTGGGAAAGCATGCATCCACACGACGGACTGCGAATCTTCATTCCGTGAGGCAACATTGCCTAGAAACTGCAGGCCGCAGCGAAATGCTGATGGTTCACAAAAGTAAAAAAGATACAATTTAAAAACCTTGAACACACCAAATAAACATATCTCAGTAGAAACTATTCCACGTTATTAAACAGGAAGTTTCTGTTAGCTTCTTTTGACTCTGTGAGTCTCTCACTGCAATGAAACTCTGGGCATGACGTTAACGTTAGAATGCCTCTCCAAAACAATGGGCTCCACACAAGATTAACTAACTTCTATACGACAAAAAAAACCTGTCAATGTCAACCCAATGTACCTCTCGTTTACATTAAATATCAATGGCCTATGTGCTCCGATTAAGAGAGTTACTCTTCAACTGGATTTTTAAAAAATCTAACTTAATGCTATTTAAACATCTAAAACATAATACTACAGAAATATTAAAAGTTAAAGAATAGCAAAAAGATAGATTAGGCAAATATCAGCCTAAAAAGGAAGTTCACAGACCCCTTAAAATGAGACATAATAATCATTAAGGCAAAAAGCATTATCATTTCGGGGGTGTCTGGCTGGCTCAGTCGGTGAGCATTCAACCCTGCGTCTCAAGGTCGTGAGTGTGAGCCCCATGTTGGGGGTAGAGATTATTAAACAAAAGAAACACACTTTAAAAAGAAAGTCATTTCAGAATGGCTTAGTTCACCAGAAAGATGTAACAAGTGTAAATTGCAATCATAATAATATAACCTCAAACATAAATAAAAAACAAATGACAAAAAATCCAGAAGAGAAAAAATCCACAATTAAACTCTGCCGTAGTAGTGGGAACACAACCTTCCTGGTAACTCAGAAAACAAGCAGACGGAAAGCGTCGGTGAAAGATCCTAAGAGCGTTTAGTGACGGCCTCGCCGACACACGCAGACTACGCACCAAGGAACACCGCACAGCGCTGCACACGCTCCGCAGCCCTGACAGCACGCGGGGCCCCCGGGGGGCGGGGGCGCTCGGGCGCGGCTCGGGTGCAGCCGCCCTGCGGGACGGGACGGCTCAGCTCAGGGGTTTCTTCCAAAACGACACACTCTCAATATACAACCCCAAACCACAATGCTTGGTATCTACCCCAAGTAACTGAAAACTTACGTCCACACAAACCCCTGCATGTTAACGTTTACATCGCTTTACTGATAATTACCCGATGAAAGCAAATAAAACGTCCTTCCTTCCGTACGTGAAGAGATCAGTGAACTGCAGGCCATGCCGACGAGGAAACACCACTCAGCTCCAGACAGAAGTGAGCTCTCGCACCGTGCGCACGCACGGAGGAGGTCACACAGGACGGCCCCGGGAGGCCGCAGGCTGCAGGGTTCCGGCTGGGACCAGGGCGCAGCCCGCGGAGAGGCGGGGCCCAGAGGACTCGCAGGCGGCGGGCCTGCTCTGCGCCATTCTCCGACAGGGAACCCAGCTCGCTGCGCATCCTTCTGTCCAAACCCAGAAAATGGAAACCACCCAGAATGGTCCTTCATGTACACAGCGGCCTGTGGGTGAGGACAGCGTAACAAATACGTCACAGCCGCCGCTGGCCAGGCGGGGGTTAGGGGACTGCCCCTCACGGACGAGAGTCCAGACACGACCCCCGACGCCTCCAAAGGCTAACGATGAGCAGAGGACCTAGTGCGAACCAGGAGACTTTTCAGTAACACGCACAGCTGACTAACACACGTGCTGTCACTGTCTGTTAGGTGGCGTGCTCTCAGAATAAAGGAAGCTAGAGAAAAGGAAATCCTACCAAACTCCGGGGAAGAGAAAACACCCCGGCAGCACGGCTGGGTGAGAACCCCCTGCGAACACGAGGCGTCTTCGCGCCTGCAGTTCGGGAGCAGCCGCCCCTTCGGTGCCGGACGCGAACCGCGGGGGAGGCCGTGCGGGGGCAGAGGTCACTCGAGAGACCTCCGCACCATCTCGACGTTGCTGTGACCCTCAAACTGCCCTAAGAAATAGTCGAGTTGAAGGAAACAAGGATAACAGGACTACAGAACTGTGCAGTGACCAGAAAAACAGACCCGCGTGCAATCCCAACTCAGTGTGATGTGCGCGAGGTGTGACCTTTCAGCGACCCAAGTTCCCGACCGTCCGTGTGGACAGTCCCTGTCCCGTTGCTGGCAAGGATGACGCGGGACCCGCTGGCGCCGGGCGTGCAGGAGAGGGCGCAGCAGGGGCTCGCCTGGCCTCCCTCTTTACCAGCACACCGTACAGACCGGGGAGGCACGGGGTTAAAACGTCGGGTTTCCAAGTGTTCCATGAAAACGTGTGTTGGTTCCTGTGGTCAGAGACTCTGAGCAGGCACCCTGGGCGCTTACCGAACACGCTCCCATGCACCCATCACAATGCTTACTGCACTGCCACACAGAGAAGCCTCCTCCCGAGATGGGTGCTTTCTTACCCTGGCACGGAGCACAGGAGCCCGCGACCCACAGCCGTTAGAAGGCATCCGACCAAAGTCACGCCATTAGTAAGTGCCGCTTCTGGGCTCCTGTGACTGTATCACGCCAATACGGTGACCTGCTCATCCGAGCACCCGCAACACTGACACACAGATGGAGCTCACTCACGACATCACAGTTACAGCTATGTGCGAGTATTTGGGGAAAATCAGTCCCCAGAATGATCGGAAAGTCACATGTTTAGAATGAAAAACAACAACCCCTAAATAACCTGTGGGGACAAAAAACCTCACTGTGGAAATACAGGATTTCAAACCAAATGTTAACAAAAATACCTCAAACCAAAGATTCTCAATGCAGCTAACACAGCAGAGAGGAAAACTTACAGCTTTAAAATGCAGATTTTGGGAAAGAATGACAAAAATCAATGACCACCTGCTTCAAGAAATTACAAAAAGAGGGGCGCCTGGGTGGCTCAGTCGGTTAAGCATCCGACTTCAGCTCAGGTCATGATCTTACGGTTCGTGGGTTTGAGCCCCGCGTCGGGCTCTGTGCTGACAGCTCAGAACCTGGAGCTGCTTCCGACTCTGTGTCTCCCTCTCTTTCTGACCCTCCCCTGCCATACTGTCTCTCTCTCTCTCTCAAAAATAAATAAAACATTTAAAAATTTTTTTAATTAAAAAAAAATTACAAAAATAATAGTAAAAATATCCCAAAACAGGGAAGGAAGAAAATAAAGATTAAGAGCAAGAAATTATTAAAACTGACAGCAGTCATGCAAGAGAGGATCAGGAATCCACAACGTGACTCTTCTAAAAGCTCTGTGCTGGCCAACCTCTGGAAAAACAGTTGAAGTGGAGAAAAGGCACAAAGCATGACGACATTACATTTTCAGAAATGACAAAGACGACACTGCCTCGGACCCCGCAGACACCAAAACGGCCAGTCGGAAGGCACTGCAGATAACACTAGGCCGCACTGTTAGACAATTTAAATTAAATGAACAAAGCCCTAGAAGAGCAGCTACCCAACACCGTCTCTGGGAGATGCTCGGGGGCGCCGGCAGAGCGGGCCAGCCTCGGAGGGAGCTGAGACGGCAGCTACCCAACACCGTCTCTGGGAGATGCTCAGGGGGCGCCGGCAGAGCGGGCCAGCCTCGGAGGGAGCTGAGACGGCAGCTACCCAACACCGTCTCTGGGAGATGCTCAGGGGGCGCCGGCAGAGCGGGCCAGCCTCGGAGGGAGCTGAGACGGCAGGCAGCTTTTCCCACAAAAACCATCCTAGACCCAGGCGGCTTTATCACCAGCTCATACTCGAGGGAGAAAGACTCTCAATTTACACAACTCTTCCAAAGAACAGAAAAAGAGAGAGCAGACCCTCACATCAACCGGGTGGGGCCAGCATCACATTGCCTGACACCCGAGTGAAACACGCAGAGTATGAAAAAGGAAGAGGGCAGAAGGTGAAAATACAAAAGACGTATTTCAGGATGAATCTAGTCTACACGGCTAGACAAAGCTGCACCGACACCTGCTCTGCGGACTGCTTCACGGTTCCCAAGTCCGACTTCGGACCGGACCACAGTAACCTACAAAGGACAAACCAGATGATCGTCTCAAAGACTGCAGAAAACGCAGCTGATGAAATTCGACACCCATTCATAATTTTAAACAGCAAACCAAACAAAACTGAACAACTCGTAGCCACCAAAGAATAGAGGCAAGCTTCTTTAACCTAAAGACGGGTCTCCGAGAAAAAAATCCATGGCGCACGTTGTAATTAATAGCCAGATGGAGAGGAAGCGTGCTCCTTCTGAAAGGGAAGGAGAGAGTGGCACCTGCCGCCACTGTCTGCAGCCCACGCTCCACGGAGAACCCGGGCCAGCAAGACGAAGAAAGGCCAAACACTGGAGAAGACAACATGAATCTCTTTTTCCCCTCTACAGTTGAAATGTCATCTCTACTGTATGTGGACAACATTTTTAGGTGTAGGAGTTGTCTGAATGAATAAGTCACAAAACTTGCTGGATGCAAAGTCAATATTTAAAAGGTCAGTAATATTTCCATACATATAGGGAGCAAGAAAATCAATCAAGAAAGGAGCTTATTCATAAAAACATCAAAAATGGGGGCACCTCAGGGGCTTAGTCAGTTAAGCATCTAACTCTTTGTTTTCTTTTTTGAGAGACAGAGAGACATAGTGTGAGCAGGGGAGGGTCAGAGAGAAAGGGAGACACAGGATCCGAAGCAGGCTCCAGGCCGTCAGCACAGACCCCAACATTGGACTCGAACTCATGGAGTATGAGATCATGACCTGAGCTGAAGTTGGACGCCCAACTAACTGAGCCACCCAGGCGCCCCAGCATCTGACTCTTGATTTTGGCTCAGGTCACGATCTCACAGTTTGTGAGTTTGAGCCCCATATCAGGCTCTGGGCTTGCAGCATGGAGCCAGTTTGGGATTCTGTGTCTCCCTCTCTTTCTGCCCCATCCTCACTCCCTCACTCTCTCTCAAATATATAAATACTAAAAAAAAAAAACATCAAAACTGTAACTAAAAATGACACACAGTGCCACTAAGAAAGAAGATTCTAAAACTTAAATTACACCGTGTTCCCAGATCAGAGGAATCCATTCTTCTGTAGGGAGTAAATGCAGTCTGAATCTGAATCCCCACAGGATGTGTGTGTGCACACGTGCATCATACTTCACACCAGAGAATGTGTGTATGTTGGCGTGGGCATCTGTCACTTCACAAGATGGGCCAAGAACAGAGCCACTGTTGAGAATCACGAGGTAGGAGGATCTGTCTGCACAGAACAGTAAGCAGCTGCAGGAACCGGTCTTGTACTGAGGCAGGAACAGATCGATAGATCAACAGAAAAGAACACAAAAAATAGATCCAAACCCATAGTGACGTGATTAATGACAAAGATGCTGAGTACAAACTGGCCTTTTCAAAAACAACATTAGCACAACTGGGTACCAGTATGGAAAAAGGGAAATTGGACTCCTTCCCCACACAACACAGAAAAGTCAGATCCGAGTACCAATCTAAGGGTAAAAAAGTAAAAATAGAAAGCTTTTAGAAAACAACACTGCGATGCAAGAAAGATATTTTAAACAAGACACACAAAATAACGTCATAAAACATTAACCAGCTAGGTACATTAAAACTAAGAATTTCTCAAAAGATACCATAGAGTTAAAAAACAAAAACTATGCATAGAACAGGAAAAGATATAAATTCGTAATAGGAACACGTAACTGCCACAGGATTTATACACAGATTGAAAGAGCATTTATAAGTCAGTAAAAAGACAGACAAACCCAGTAGAAAGACAGGAGGGAGGTGGAATTTGAAACAACGCTTAGTAAAGACATCCAAGAGGCAAAGTACAGGAAGCGCTGGACCCGCGGGAAGCCCCAGGCCTCTACTATCGCCCACCGGATCGGCAAAAATGGGTCAGAAGACACCCGAGTGCCTGGGGGAAGGTGAGGCAGCGCAACGGAGGACCCTAAAGCCCCGCCCCACAGGGTGCCAGAGGATGTGCATGGGCTGGCTCTCCCGGGTTTCTAGGTGGGCGCCTGTTGGCGGTCACGGCCGCTCGGCTCCACCTACATCCGCCACCGCCTGCCCCTCAGAAGTGCAGGCGGGCCCTTCCCGGAAGTGGGCTTCGTCCACCGGCAAGTTCGGGGCACCTGCCTCCCCGCTAGTCCAGGCTCTTGCGGCGTCCACCCGCTGCAGTCAAGTCCCTCCGGGCACTCGCTCCTGCAGTGCCGGACCGACCGGAGTGTCGGCAGCCGGGAACTTCCTCAGGATGCTTCTAAGCAAGTTCTGAGTCACAATCCCTCCCGGTGAACGGCTTGCCCCTGCACCCCAGAGCGTGGATTCCCAGCAGGTTCCACCTACACCGCCTCTCAGCGACTTCCCCGCCCGTGCCGTCTCCAGGAGGGCTGGACTCAGATCCGGGCGGAGGGAGCCTCTGCCTCGGACACGCGTCCCAGCCCCAGGGGTCCTGGCCGCTCAGCAGGCTGTCACTCCGGTGTTCTCTGGTGTGTCCATTACTTCCAGCCGTCGATCTTCCGTTCCTTCACGCCTTTGTTACAGTTAGCAATTCTTCACATTAGGCTGTCCCTGTCAAGTTACGGCCTGGTGTCCGTGGACAGAGTGGACGGAGAGAAGGCACCAAGGACAGGCCTGAGAGCAGGATCATAGCTCAGTCAGGAGCACGTCAGGCAAACAAACCCAAACTAGTTATTTCAACCAGGAAAATCTGCCATTGGGAATCAGTTACACTGTGGAGGCCACACTGAGGCAACACAGACACTGAGGCTACAGGAAACACCTCCCACCCGCGGAACCGAAGGGACAAGGGGGAGCTGCTAAGAGCCCAGGACCTGCAGGGACTCCGCACGGCTGGGAGCCACTCTGGGAAAGGTCTTCCCGGTGACCGTGGATGCTTCAGGAGCACGGGGACACCTTAGGGAGGGGGCTGGGGCAGGGCCTGGCCAGCGGATGACGGTCCCCCCGGGAGGAGCACGAGGCAGGGAGCACGGAGACACCTCGGGGAGGGGGTTCAGGCAGGGCCTGGCCAGTGGATGACGGTTCCCCCGGGGGAGCACAGGCCAACGGGGAAAGCAATGGAAGGTGGGTGCAGGGGCGGCTCTGGGAGGGAGACGCGAGTGGGGAGCTCCGCTGGGCTGGACTCACGGATCCCCGGGCCCGGCAACACCACACAGGACCCAGACGCCAGGGTGGGCTCGGCGTGTGCGAGGGCGGCCCAGGAGCCAGGACGGTGTCTAAGGTGCCGCAATCGCCCATGACGCGCAGGTGGGATTTACATGGACCGTCATGTATTTTCACAGTAAGGCGGACGGCACTGGCGACATTTCACAGAGAAAGAAAAAGAGGCCCAAGCGAGGACATCAGTCACCCGCCAGTGAGCGGCCAGCCACAAGGAGGCCGCGCGGGGAGCAGGCTAGCGTTCGCACGGGCACCGCGCTGCCGCCCGGGAAATACCTGACATACTTGTGTCCTTTGTGGTAACCAGACACTCCCGGACGCCGGTCCCAGCCCCCGCCGCGACACACCCCACACCGAAAAGGCCCCTGCTGGCCGGCCGGCGGGCGCCCCAGCTATGCGCGGCATGCGTGCCGCGGTGCCGACGCCTGCGCCCCGCTGTTTGCTCACCAGCCTGGAAGCGGCTCACGTCGGGGCCGGCGCAGCCCACGCAGGCGGAATGGCATGCGCCGGGGTCCCGAGCGGCAAGAGACCGAGACGCTCCCGAGGAAGCAAACACCAGCACGGGTCTGGCCCCGAGGGGCCAGGCCAGAGGGAAAGAGCGAGAACAAAAACAGTAAGTGCAGCTCACTGAGCGCGTGCGGGGAGCCTCTCAGCGGACCCCCGCGACAACGCGACAACACCCTGCCCCTTTGCTCAAGGGCAAACCAGGGCTCCGATCGCACACCGTGCCCCGGGCCAGAGCGGCCTGGGTGCATGTGATGACTATTTCTCTTTCCACTTTTCTAAGTTTTTAAAAATTACTCTATAACGAGCTATAGAAAATGTTTATAATTAAAAGTTATAGCCTCATTTTTCATCTTAAGTCACATTTTAAAATGACATATACATTTTCAGAATATTTTAGAACACTGACAGTCAAATCCTGGTAAAATTTAACACACAGACACAAAAGCCAACAATGTAAGTTGGTCTGGAAGCCAACTGACCTGACAATTCATCAGGCAACTAAAAATTAGCACTCTGAATCAGAACACGGTTCCAGGAAGGAAAAGGTTTAAAGATGTCCTAGCAGCAGGAAGAGAAACCCTAGACGAGCACAAATGACAGTTTACTTTTACCAAACAGCTTATCAACCGATCTGTGTAAATACTGCAAACGTTACAAAGCCCCTCAAAAATCCCAACCTTATTTTTACAGATTAGAAAAGAATAAAGGCCAAAAACAACACCAATAACTCAATTAAAATAACTCCCGCTTGTGTTTACATAAAACTTGATGAGCATAATATATTCGTCACACCACTGCAATTATTCTCTGAAAATAATACTCTAAATATTATTTTGACAATGTAATTACAGTTTTTACCTCAAGAGTGGTAACAAAAAGCTGGCACAGATGCCCTGCTAAAAATCCACAAGATGATTCTCACAGAGAAAGAGTCACAACACAGTATGGGCACTTTATTAAGAACCAGAATACTTTTGGGGCGCCTGGGGGGCTCAGTTGGCTGAGCATCCAACTTTGGCTCAGGTCATGAGTCGGGTTCCATGCTGACAGCTCAGAATCCGGAGCCTGCTTCAGATTCTGCATCTCCCTCTCTCTCTGCCCCTCCCCTGCTCACACTCCGTCTCTCTCAAAAATAAACATTTCAAAAATTAAAAAAAAAAAACCAGAATCCTTTTTACAAGGCTTGTTTTAGGCTTGAACTAACATACTATGAAACTTCTTTAAGTTTCATTGTTGAATCCAAATTTCACTATTGAATTCCAAATATATTCAGGAATACCGTGAACTACCCTTTCCAAGAAGTGAGAAGTATGTGTTTAACCTCCGTTCTCCTTCTTGCCTCAGTAATATCCTCCCAACTCTGCCTACAAACATGGACCTTCTGCCTAGAGCAGGATGCGACTGGCATTTACAGACCGAAGTGCATGGAGAGACGGCCCATGTTCACGGACTGGAAGACTCAGTATCGGGAAGATGGCCACGTCTCCCCAAATGGATCTATAGATTCAACATATTCTCAGTGTGCACAACATACTAATAACTCTTGAAATTCACCAACAAAAAGACAAACAGCCCAATTAAAAACTGGGCAAAGAACCCGATGAGACATTTCCCCAGAAAGATCTACAAATTGCCAAAACAGGCGCCTAAGAAGGTGCTCAATGTCATCAATCATGGGGAAAACGCAAATCGCAATAGGATACCACAAACATCAGGATGACTATAATCCAAAAAAAAAGGAAAATAAATGTCAGCAAGGACGTGGAGAAACTGGAATACTGTACGTTGCTGGTAATAATGTAAAATAGTTCAGCCGCTGAAAAAAGTCTGGCAGTTCCTCGACGATTTAAATATAGACTTGACCCAGCAATTCTCCTGCTAAGCATACACCCAAAGACCAGAAAACGGGCTCTCAGACAGAGACATGCCCGTGCCCGAGCGGAGCAGCACTGCCCCGCACAGCCCGACGGCGGACACGACCGCGTGCCTGGCACGGAGTGAACAGATGAACACACCGGCAGGTGCACACCACATCCAGTCACCTGAAAACCTGAAGTGCTGATCCAGGCCACCAGCGGATAAACTCTGGAAAACATTCTGCTCAGCGAAAGAAGCCAAAGAAGGGCCAAAAATCCTGATTCCGCTTACAGGGGAAAACCAGACATAAACCCACAGAGACGCGCAGATCAGCGGCAGCGGGGACTCAGGGGAGCGGAGCGGAAAGCAGCAGCTCGGGGGGAACCGTGCCGCTCAGCTGCTCCCTCGTGGGCAGTTACCTGTGCGCCGGGGGATCTCGCGTCGGTAAGAAACGTGTCACCGAAGGAGACCGCTACAAATGCAGCTGCCAAGGGGCGCCGGCGGCTCAGTCTGTGGAGCGCCCGTCCGGCTTCGGCTCAGGTCATGATCTCGCACTCCGCGAGTTCGAGCCCCAGGACGAACTCTGTCTCCCTCTCTGCCCTTCCTCCACTCACACCCGCTCGCTCAAAAATAAATAAATGTTAAAAAAAATTAAAAACAAAACCAAAAACAAATGAAGCTGCCAAGACTACAAACAACCCTGAGCACACCAAAAGCACAACGCAGCCCAGGTGTCCGGAGTCCTGCCTCTGGCCGGCGCGCGTTGGTGAAAAGCAAGCCCACCACCCACACGGCCAACATACTCCTCAATGACAAACCAGTCACAGAAGGTTCAGAAACCAGCTCCTTTAAGTTCTGTTAGGTCGCCTACTTGCTTCAGTGAAGAGAAAATCGATCCCGTGAACTAGTCTCCGATCACGTGAACAGCCTCCATCCAGCGTCCTGCGGCCCGTGGAGTCCAGGGAGGACCGGAGGGCCCCGGCCGCGCTGACGGAAGGACGGGGGCGATTCCGGAGAAGCGCGGACGCCTGGGGAGGGCCTCACGCACTATCACGGCTGGCTCGCTCTGATGGTCACTTAATCACAGCGCGCGCCCCGCGCCCCCGGGTGTCTTACTCAGGAATCCATCGTCCCCAGGGCCCCCCAGGTCTGCTGCCACACCGTCCACATCAGCACGTCTCGGGACCCGTAAAACGCAGTCCGCTCGCAAGGCCCCTTCTGAGTTACCACCACACACAGACTTCCAATCCAGATGCTTCTCCGTGCAACCGAGTGCAACCCAGATTTCATTGCCGATTTGTCATCCCCAATCTCAGCATGGGGGTTTCCATTTAATGAAGCTACAAAAAGACCATTAAATACATGACATCTTAAAAATGCAATGAATCCTGCACCTCATCGGTTTCTCGTGAACACCTGAGAAACTACTGCTGCTCAAAAAACGCAAAACCACCACTTTGTGTGCAGCCTTAGAGGATTTAATTAACTGAAAAGACAACTGGGACTCCCCAAAGGAAGAAGTCTAAATCAGGCAGAGACGCAGGACTTTCAACAAAGGCGTTTCACAGAACCCCAAGGAACCGCGGAGCAGGAAGAGGACTGGACGGGGCCAGGCAGCGGCGCCGGCAGCGCCTTCGGCCCGTGCACCCTGTGCCTCAGCTGCCCGGCCTGTGCAGAGGCTACGTCAACACGAAGATGAGGAGTCAGGGCAGCACTGAGAGCGGCATGCAAGTCAGCTTCTAAGTCAGACCCCACTTTACAGACGGCTGGAGAGTTCTCCTTTCTGTTTTCTTAAAAAGTGGATTTGAGAGCGAGCGTGCATGCATGCTTGTGGGGAAGGAGGAGGGAAAGGAAGAGGGAGAGGGAGAGGGAGAGGGAGAGGGAGAGGGAGAGCGAATCCCAGGCCAGCTCCACGTGCGAGCAGAGCCAGACCCAGGGCTCTCTGATCACGACCTAAGCCGAGATCCAGTGGAACGCTTAACCGACCGAGCCCCCCAGGCGCCTGCGGGCTTTCTCCTCTGGAGGGTGTATTTGTTGAATAATTATTGGAAAAAACTTGTTCAATCCACAATCTAGTACATCTTCTTATAAGCTAGTCATTTACATAAGATTTTATTATTAAGAGACTTGCATTCTTGGGTTTGCTCAGAAGTGAAGTGTTTCGAGTTCTTGGATAAAGAGATCGTATGTTAAAATTCTATGTTTTCTCACAGGATCTTACAATAATAACCCCTGTCCAAAGAAGAAGTATGGATGCTAACACTTTAAGAACCAAACACATTCAAAACATCTAGAAGCTTCCTGGTCTTCAAATCATGAGGCTTGATTTCCCTCCTAACCCTCCACAGCCATCAGCACCCGGAGAGCTGCCTTCCCACAGCCACGCACGGACGTGACGTAGGCAACCTGTGGGCGTCGGGCTCCCCCCACTGCGCTGTACACACGCCGAGACAAGGGTCTTCTGCCTGCTTTGGTCACGGCTGCGGTCACACCCGGCCCGGAGAACACGTGCCCCACACAGCACGGACGCTGCTGGGGCCGCCGTCCCCCGCGCCACAGGCCAGGCCCCCACGGCAGGAGCTCACTTTCTGTTCTGGGGCTACAAGTTCCGGGGACGGCGTGGGCGGGGCGGCTTCCCCTGGGCCCGCCGACGGCTGTCCTCCTGTGTCCTCACGGGGTCGTCTCTCTGCGTGTGTCCGTGTCCTGACCTCCTCTCTTCACGAGGACCCCGGTCATAACGGATCACTTATTTTACCTTATTTGTCTCTTTAAAGACCCGGACTCCAAAAGCAGCCGCATCCTCCAGTGCCAGGGGGTGGGGCCTCCACCACGTGGATCTGGGCACGGCTCAGCCCACCACAGAGGGAGGAAAGGGAGTCACTGCCCCTGTCTTTTATGGAAATTCACGATCTTCACTAAGTTTCTCTGTATCATGAATGACACATTTGCTTTAATGAATGATGTATCACTCAGAGTTGTGGTTTTTAAACCCTTTTCAAAGATACAAACTCATGAACCAAAGCGTAAGTTACCTGTCAACAGGGACTCCTGCTCCACCCGCAGCTCACGGAAAAGGAGAATCAGATCAACAGCGACGCCAATTGTATCCAAGTTCCTGTAAAGGGTTTAAAAAAAGAAGTTAGACACATTAATTTTCTTAAACCCGCATTTCAACGACGAGCTGGGACGGGCGCCGTGCGTGCCGGCCAGCAGCGGCTCCTGCACCGAGCAGGTGGCGGCTAATCTCCACCCGGGGGGGCAGGTCGCCTCAGGGGCAAAGGGCACTCTACCTGGGGAGGAGACTCGGCATCTGGAGCCGGGCGGACTACCCTGGATTAACCGGGTGGGCCCGCTGTGGTCATGAGGGTCCTTAAAAGCAAAAGAGTAGAGGGTCGGAGTTGGGGAAGGGGCCGCGAGCCCGGGAACGCAGGCAGCTGGCAGAGCCCGGGAAAAGGATTCTCCTGGGAGCCTCCAGGGGGAGCCGAGCCTCCTGAACACAGCAAGGTAGCAGATCCGTGCTGTCGTAGCCCTCAGCGTTCCCTAACAGCAGGAGCAGGAGAGGAAGGCAGACCTGGGAGCAGAGGAGAGGTGCCGCCTCCTGAACAGGGGCGGGATGTGGCGCTGGGCCGGGCGGGCTCAGGAGGAGGTGAGGGAGGGGTCACCGGAAGCCGGGGCAAGGGGCCCTCCGTCCACAGAGGGGGAAGCGTAGCAAAATGAGGACCCCGGGCTTTCAGCTGGGCACCGTTCCAAGCAGCACGCTGACGTGCGGCCCGACCGCCTCTTGCTGCACATGATACGACGCCAAGGGGTCAAGGAGGTGGGACGGGAACCAGGTCCCGCTTCGGGAAACCGTCAGTCTAGTGAGAGCACAGGAGATGCTATGACTAGGAGCGTCACTGTGGAGAGCGCACTCCGGAGAGAGCCAGACCTCCCGGGACAACCTCTGGCTCATGACTGGGCAGGATCACAAGGTCATCGGGGGGCCGGCTCCCCTCCGTCACCTCAGCAGAGCCCAGGAAGAGACGGGGTCATCGGGGGAAGCTCTGGAAGCCGTCTCGTCTAACGGTGTGAGTCCCCGAGACGCGCACGTGAGATGACAAGGCTGCTGGGCAGGGTCCACTGGTAGGAAGTCTGCCGGCGTGGACGAAATGCGCAGAGAAAGGACGAGGTTTGTAAAAAGCTGCCGGACCCCCCGGATCCCACAGGCAGGGAGTCGGCTGGTCCGACACCTCGGTGCGAACACGCGCTGCCCTCCAAGGAGAGGAAGGTGATGCTGAGGGAGGGCGAGGGCACAGCCTCCGACCAGAGGAGTCTCCCCAGGCCCTGAGACCCGAGTCTGCCCGACACGACTGTGAGACTGCTTGGGACCAGGGCTCCCCTTTTCCTTCAATTTTCTCCTCTCTCGAAGGAAAGTGTCTAGAGCTGTGACCTCAGGCCTGTCCCCTCACTGTGTCTGGGGAGCAGATAACGCGTCTAGGTTCACATGTGCACAGATAAAGAGAAATTCTACCCCAGGATGGAGCTCATCCAGACTCAGACCCGTAAGTAATTTACATAATTGAATAACGGCATTTGGAACTTCTCAGCTGATGACTTAGAGGAGATTCTGTACTTGAGCTGATGCCGTCAGGGTCAAACACTTGGGGGCCCCGGGAAGGGATGAATGCACCTGCATACAGAACAGACATGAATCTCTAGGGGCCAGAGGGTGGCATGTGGCAGGGAACATAATGGTCCCGAGAGATGTCCACACCCCAAACTCTGGACCTGTTAACACGTTATCTTATGTGGCCAAAGAGATGTGGAATCATAAGAAATCTATGCTTGGCCTTTGTCCCCACTTCCTGGCCCAGAGCTCCTAAACCCCTTGGAATTTCTGGTGTGACCAGGAGAATCTTCTGTTACTCACAAGCCCCTTTCAACCACACCTGACCTCATGCTGGTCCTCCAGGTCCATGGTCCTCATGGGGCTCGGCCGCCAGGAGAACCAACCACGTGACCAGGGGCTGGAACGCTCACCCCAACCCCCAGACCTCTGGGAAGGACAGGGATCTTGGAGAGTGAGATCAATCACCAGTGACAACGACTTCATCCATCAAGCTCTGAAGAAACCTTTGTAAAATCCCTACCACACGCCAAGTCTGGAGACCTTGTGTGTGGGTCCATGAATGCACCAGGGCACCCGGAGGATAGAGGCGTGCCCAGGGAGGCGGAAAGCAGCCCAACGTCACCCACCACAGCAGTGACAGAGAGGCCTGGGGGCTCTGTCTATGTCCAATTTCAGGAAAGAAAGCTGAGCATGCTCTTTGTGGCTTCCGACTTCATCTCAAGAAAAACCGTGTAACAAAAAGCAGACCCCATTAAATCACAGAGGACCGGGGCTCGGGTCTGGGAGGAGGGGTGACGACACGAGCGGCACCCACAGTCCTCTGGCGCGTCTTCTCAGCCACTTTAAAAACGCCCACCTTGTAAACTGGGAGGGAGGCGCGTTCCTCGCACGCTCTTAGGAATACTTCAGACGGGCGGTCTCAGAAATCTGCAAGACGTGCCCCTTGTTCAACGCAAACACAAGGGCAACGAACTAAAGTAGTCAAAGTAAAACATTTCCAACTAAGAAAAGTGAGGTCCAGAATGGCCTATACCTTTAGAAAGACAGAATCTGGGATCAGAGAATCAAAATTAGGTTAAAGTCACTGAGCTATGTAACTACAACCACGTACCTCGTAACACATCGGGAACATTGTATAAATAAGAAACTGAAACAACCCCTGATGTCAAAAACACCCTATTGTGTGTGGCACCATTTGCGTGCTCATCTAAGAGCCTGCAGGGCACCTCCGCCCGGGAGCCACATACACAGCCTCGTGGGGACACTGGTGAGCACCGCGGCGCCAGAACGGTTTCTTGCTGGTAAACCCGGACAACAGAACGAGCACGCACACAGACGGGGAGCACCACGCGCACAGAGCACTACACGCACAGAGAGCGCCACGCGCACAGAGCACCACGCGCACAGACGGGGAGCACCACACGCACAGAGCACCACGCGCACAGAGACCACGCGCGCGGACGGGGAGCACCATAAGCACAGAGCACCACACGCACAGAGAGCACCACACGCACAGAGAGCACTACGCGCACAGACGGGGAGCACTACCTGATGGAATTCTGGTTCACAGAACACTCGATACAGGCATTTCGGAGACACCGGAAGCACTCGGTTATGAGCTGCAGACTGGAGGCGAGGTGCTCCGCTCGGGACGGGTCTCTGCAGGCCAGCTCGACCGCATGAGAGGACTTCTTCAAGATGTCCAGGACTCTCTGGAAGATGGTCCTGGGCGCTGTTTCTCTGAAAAGGATAAAACTGTTACAAACCAGAGGAAAGAACATCTAACTTCCGAATGTCCAGAGCACTGTGTGCGTGTCTCTCTGGCGGGGGAGGGACCAGTCCATTCTGGCTTCCTCACTTGCAACACAAACTAAAAGAGCTACATCTCGGAGCACTTACCCAGGCACTATTCTTACTGACTTTTTCACGTGTTATTTACTTAAACCCAACTGACAACGAGGGGAGATTAGGGGACTTGCCCATATCACTGGGCTAACAACGGGCAGAACCATATTTCCGGTAGGAGTCGGACTGGTGCTCCCACCGCCCAAAGACCAGTCACAGGGGCTGGTCTACGCATACAGATCTGTCCTTCATCCAAACAGTATCCACATTCTATGTTCTAGGAAGAGCGTACGGCCACATCCGTGGTCACCAGGAAGTACTAAAGTATAATTAGGAGAAACAGCATTCATGAGGCTGCCGGGAGACCACCACGCTCACGGGACCCCCGATACAGAGCAGCCGGCACCAACACACGGTGTGAGCCGGAGACTTCTCCTCTGCACTGATGAGAGGGAAAGGGAGAGGGAGAGAGGGCGGGGATGAGCAGGGAGAAACACAGAGAGACAAAGGGAGGAAGACAGGGATGGGAGGAGAGGGGGAAGGGGGCAGGCGAGGGCACCTTCCACCCCGCGTGCATGCCAGGGGAGAAAATGAGCCTGCGGCCATTCCCTCTGGGCATCTCCCTTCCCACATACCTCTCTCGCCTGGAGCATGGCGTGCACAGGCTACGGGGCAGAGCTACGGAGATAAGAAGTTGTGGTGCAGCATGGCACCAAAATGCAAGCCAACTTCCTCATTCCGTGAATCTCCTAGAGCAGCAGCAATCTGTTCTCATGTTAGAAGAAAAACTGCTGCTCCAGGCAACGTAAGACATTCCCGCAGATCCGTGTGCCCGTGAGAATTCTCTCCTCCGGCCTGTGGTGCTGTCCGAGCCCGCTCCCTGCCTTCCCTGCACGGTGCCAGATCATCAGCGAGCGAGAGCGGACACAGGACCTCGGACACGGAACCACCCCCGGTCATGGTCACGGTCACGGTCACGGTGCCGGCGGGCCCGTCTGCATGTCTGGGGCACAGAGGAGATACTCCCTTCCCTGAGCTTCAGGACCCTGAGTCCCCGGGCTTCCACGGGCGTGTTTTTACCACACGGACAGATAACTCAAATCACACGGGTTACCACTTACTGAGGGACCGAATCAAAAAAAAAAGTCCAAGTCCAAGGGTACAGTGTTTATCCTGCCTCAATAACCGTAAGAAACAATGATGCACGTGAACCACTTGCAGCAGTGACGTGTTGCAAAAAAAAAAAAATCCATGGACACCCTCAAGACATCTTCAAGAAGCACTAAATATGGTGCAGACGCTAACATGCTAAGAAAACACCCAAGAGTTCAAAACATTTCGAAAGATGCCAGGAGTGATCAGGGTTTCCAGAACAGAGACTATGTCTGATTATCTGCCCCCACTGCACAGAGCTTCGAGGGCACTTACTATTTCATCTTACGGTCCAATCAACAGAGAGAGCTAGAGCTTGAATAATCTACAATAATGCCTCTTTTTCCTACTAAGATGGCGGAGACACGCGTGTTCACACGTGTGATGAAGAAGCCTCTTTCCGACGGTCCTTCGCACGCCGCCCTCACACGGCAACACCCTCCTACAGCGAGCCGTCTTCCCTGGTGCCACCCTTTTAAATCCTGACATCTGTTTTACTCAGTACTCATATCGAGCACATCAAAAGATTTTGAGTCCAACTATGGCAGACTAAGAAGCAAAAAAGAAGAAGAAAGCTTCGTTCTTAAAAAAACTGGAGAATGGATAGTCCCACCATAGAACAATTAGCAAGTCCATGATCTACCCTACGAATAATTCCCAGGGCTATGTGATAATCTGTCCTATATGCACCATGACTTTCTCCTTTATTACACTTTTAATCAGAAGAAAAACGTTTGCACTAAGGCCAATCATCACATTCCTGAAATCAAAGTAATTATTAACAGCTACTAGAGGATAATCACGGCAGCATTATTCAGCACACAATAATTCAGATTTGTGGTATAAAGAGAAAATAATTTGGGATCGTGATGACTGTCATTTGTTCGCCCCCCAGGCGGCCCACCCACGGATTCCTGAAAACATCAAGCCCTGGGCAACCCTGCCTGTCTGCTCGAACGTATGCCCTCCCCCAGAATGCGCTTCCCACACAACCCCACCTAATTCTCTGCTTGGACAATCTCACCTCTCCTCACTGAGGCCTTCTGGAACCTCCCAGCCCAGGGAAATGCCTCCGCTCCTCAAGGCGGACCAGCTCCCTGTCCCCGTGCCACTGGAACTCACTCGGTCCACAGGGCTGGAATAACACTTACCCGCTTGAGAGTGCATGCACGCCTCCCATCCAGCTCCCCAGCTAGACCTGAAATCCCAGAACACAGTCTATCCTATTTTCTCCTGCATCTCCAGGGCCCAGAACTGGCATCTGCTAACTGCATTTGCTCAGGTCAAGGTTATAACAGAGGGACTAGCTGCACGCTCAGTGGCACTGACTGCCTCGCAGACTCCGCTGAGCGCACGCCCTGAGCCAAACGCCAGCCCTGGGATGAGCAACGGGCGCACGCACCTGGCGGCGGCGTTGGAAAAAGGGAAATACCGGGGCGTCCGCTCCAATCTTCCGTTCCCGGTGAGAAACCCATACATCCCGGACTCGGAAACTTGAAAAGAATACCATGTTTTAAGTAAGACGTAGTATCTCATGACTGACGTTTAACAAACATCTAATTTCTTCTTCTCCACTACGTGGTACGACAGAGGAGCTTAAAGGCGGGAATGTAACCCGGTTAACTGTATTTTAGATTTCCTTTTTTTTAAATTTTTTTTAATGTTTATTTTTGATATGGAGAGACAGAGTATGAGCAGGGGAGACACAGAATCCAAAGCAGGCTCTGGGCTCTGAGCTGTCAGCACAAAGCCCAATGTGGGGCTCGGACCCACAAACGGTGAGATCGTAATCTGAGCCAAAGTCGGATACTTATTAACTGACTGAGCCACCCAGGCGCCCCTGTATTTTATAAGTTTCTTAGGGGGCACCTGGTTGGCTCAGTGGGTTAAGCGTCTGACTTCAGCTCAGGTCACGGTCTCACCATTCGTGGGTTTGAGCCCCGCATCGGATTCTATGCTGACAGCTCGGAGCCTGGAGCCTGCTTTGGATTCTGAGTCTCCCTCTCTTTCTGACCCCCCCTCCCCAAAATAAACATTAAATTTCCTGAGAGCAGAGAGTACGTGTTAGCTGTCTGGCCCCCCGTATAAAGGGCAGGAGAAAAAACTCTCTCTTCTAGAGCCTGATAATAAATGCAGGCTTTACTCACCATCTTAGTGTACAACAGATTAAGCACTTTCATCAGACGCGGACAGAAAGAGCTTTTACCCACTAAGAGAAAGACCTATGAAAGCATCTAACAGTCTTCGGTACTTCTTCACTCCTCTGCAGCCTTGAAAGCAAGCTATCTGGTGCTAGGATCCAAAGTAGTCCTGAAGTACTCTGTCTTCAGATTCTAAGTTCACTGTCAAGACAACGCAGCGAAGTGTGTGACATGATTAACGACAGTGACATGGCCAGATCAATCGTCCCCATATTATAAATGTTACTATTAATAATAATAATTGCTGTCATTTCTGCTTTAACCAAACTAACACAAAATATTCACAGACTTTGCAAAGCTTAGCTACTTTATTCAGAGAAGGCAAAAAGTACTTAGGAGGACAATTAAAATTCAACTGTTAGACATTCCTGTTGGGTAGGAATGCATACCCTGAAGACAACGTACAAATGAAATGTTACATTACAGAACGAAAAAAGGGGGGGAAAGCCTTTGAATTATACAAAAGCTAGAATTTCATTTCCTTCAAGTTTGAACAGATCTGTAGGTTGAATCTTGGCAAGTCCTGTCGGAGTAAAATCAGAGAGACCTACCCGTGACCGTGTGTCGGAGGTTAGACAGGCCCGTAGCCGTGTGCACACGCATCTCACAGGCCAGGCGTCCACCGCCTGTCACCGCCCCGCCCTGCTCCTCACACGCCTTCTCGCGTCTCACACTCAGTGACAAACCAGCATGGCGGGCTAGGGCCGCGTAAGCGCAGTCCCTGAGGGAGCTATTAGAACAGGCGCAAGTTCTGAGATTAAAATAAGAGCCACTGGTTCTTTAAAACCACCAACGGTGCTTACTGACTTCACTAGGCTGGACCGAACCAAGACAGAAAATAAAAACATTAGCACCTCCTGCCAGAAGCAGCCTGGGGGCAAAATTCTGAAATTCATCTTTGCAGAGCTCGAAATTCTTTTTCTGCTCTTTTCCCTCCTCTGTGACACCCAGAGCCTCTCAAGCTGTCCCCGACAGCCCAGACCGATCTATTTTTCTAGAAAGGGCCAGAGAGTAAACACTTCAGGACGGGAGGGCCTGACAATCTCTTGTCATGGCTTGGCAATCCCGCTGTGGGGATGAGAGCGGCCCCGACACCCCCCGGGAGCACGGCCGCGGCCGTGTGCGGAAAAAGATCCACTTACAGACACCGCGCTTTAAAGTCGTGTAACTGTCACCTACCACAAAATTTACTTTTCTCAACCTTTAAAGAGCTGTAAAAACCAGAGTCGTCTGGGGGGCTCAGTGGGTTCAGTGTCCAACTCTTGATCTCGGCTCAGGTCATGATCCCAGGGTTGTGGGATCAAGCCCTGCGTCGGGCTCCACGGTGAGTGTGGAGCCTGCTTGAGATGCTCTCTCTTCCCCCGCACTGCCCTGCCCTTCTGCTCACACACTCTCTGCCTTTAGAGAGAGAGAGAGAGAGAGGGAGAGAGACAGGGAGGCAGGGAGGGAGAGGAAGGGAAGGGAGGGAGGGAGGAAGGGAGGAAGGAAAGAAAAAACCATTATAACTCACAAGCTGTTTAAAAAAAAAGAATACGGACACATGAATGATGGCGGACCAGACTTGACCCCGGATCGCAGTCTGGCAACCCTGCTTTAAAGAGTCCAATGCGTCAGTCTTCCCCCAACCCCCCCAAAGTTGAAAGTTTCCCCCTTTCCACCCCAGTCAAAATTCATCTCTCATCAGAATCAACTCTCAAACACACGACGCCAAGTCAAAGGGGCCAAGCAAAGGTGAAACTGGCACAGACGTGGAAAAATAAACCACTGGCTTAGAGCGGCCGGAACAGCACTGTGCCTTCAAGGAAACCTGACCGATGACGGCACTGCCACAGGCCTGCGGGGCTGGGCCGCCCTGGAGGGGGCGCTGCAGCGACCACGGCCCACGCGGGAAAATGGAGCTGGCCCTCACCGGTAACCCCACAACGCATCTCGGGACGTATGGCAGCCAAAACCATAAAGCTCTAGAGGAAAGTATACGGAGGATGTCTTCATACTCAGGCAGAGAAAGCTTGTACAGGCCTCATTAGGAACCTGACGAAAAACCTTTCTCAAAAAAGTGATCTTGGAGCACAGAACTCAAGGAGGTAAGGAAGCACCGGGCACCCTCCTGGGAGAAGAGCGTGGAGGGAAGGCCAAGGCGTATCTGGAAGGCTCACGGACAAGAGCCCAACGAGGGAATGGAAAGGTCACACGAGTCAGACACAAGACGGAAGCAAACTGCACAGGCCAGAAGGGCTCCGGCTTTAATCCTGACGTGGAGCCTCCAAGGGTTCTGAACGGAAGTGGGGGGACACGAGAAGACACCAGGAGACCAGGCAGGACGTTCTTCTTGGAAATGAGAGTGGCAGCAGCAGACACAGAAAACAGAGATCAGATTCTGGAACATTCCGAAGAAACTGCCAATGAGGTCTGAGGATAAAAATGGTCAGGGCGATCTGAGAAAGGGGATTCGAGGCGCACTCCGTAACTCTGGCCAGAGCGACACCAGGAAAGGCATGTCTGCTGCTTAGTGAAATGGAGAGGACTGCTGTGAAGGTACTGGGGGGGGGGGGCGGGGGGCAGGGGGTAGGTGGGATTTGTGAAGTTGGAAGTACTGAACCCAAACAATGAAACATCCAGCAGGCAGACAAATGCACAAATATGAAGTTCAGAAGGAAGGTTTGGCCAGAGACAAACAAACGTGACAGCCGCCAGCAGACGGAGAGTACTAAGGCCCAAGCCTGCGTGAGGTCACTCAGGACTACAGGTAGAAGAGGGAAGCGGTCTGAGGACTGAGCCCTGGGACCTGAGAAGGAGGCGATTCAGAATAGGACAGAGACACACAAGCCAAGGGAGGAAAGTGTCAAAGGCAGCTGGACAGCCCAAGTGAGCTAAGAATTCAGGAGGAAGACCACTGGATTTAGCAGTGGGTTAGAATGGGTTCAAGACAAAGAGACACTGCAGTCGCTGAACATAAAACACTCTCCAGAGTTATAAACAGCAGGAGAAAACTGGGATCATGGCTCAGAGAAACAGGAGAGAGCTTCCTTTGAATGGGAAAAACTACAGCAGACCTATAAATGGATGAAAATAATCCAACAGAAAGGGTCAAACTGATGATTTAAGAAGACGGGGCGGGGGGGGGGGGGATTACGCAGCAATGGATGCCAAAGAGAGCGCTATTTAGTGCAAACCTGAGGGGGGTCGCATCGGGGCAGGAGGTTCATCGGTAGTCACAGAAGGGAGGACAGGCTGTGGGCCCAGACACAGGCAGGCGGGAGAGCGGGTGACGGGGGCCCCTGCAAAGTATCCTCCGGCTGCTCCACTGTCTCAGGAAAACAGGAGCCAGGAGTGAGGACGAGGGAGGGCAACGGAAGCAAGGACCCAGGAAGGCAGGCAAGGTGGGGCTGGGGCGGGACACTGTGGCCAGGCGGCACTAAGTGGGGCTAGCGATCGGCTTAAAAACAGTCCCAGGAGCGTGGCCAGAAGTTCTCCTGCCTCATTCAGTGTCTTGGGTGCAGGCACCAAGGTCAGGGCCGCAGGCTTCTGAAGCCGTCCCAGGAGCGCAGGAGAAGCAGCGGATCAAGAGACTGTAGGCCCCACGCCATGAACTGCTCAGAGCTCTGGGAGCGTCCCCTGCTTCCTGACAGTCTTCTTGGCCCAACGGGACTTGTCTAGGGACTTGTCCAGGCCTGCGGCCGTCAGACGAGTTGACTCAGCAAGGCGGCCCAGGGTTCCAGCGCCTCTGAGTGAGCTTCCTTGCCCCCAGGCCAGGGGCCGCTACAAAAGACTAGAAGAATGAGCAGCTGAGAAATTCGGCTCGAGGGCGCTGGTGGTCACGGCCCCAACCTTACTTATTTTTTTTTTTTAAATGTTTTATTTATTTTAGATACAGAGAGAGACAGAGCATGAGAGGGGGAGGCGCAGAGAGAGAAGGAGACACAGAACCGGAAGCAGGCTCCAGGCTCTGAGCTGTCAGCACAGAGCCTGACGCGGGGCTGGAACCCACAAACGTGAGATCTGACCTGAGCCGAAGTCGGAGGCTTAACCGACTGAGCCACCCAGGCGCCCCCAACCTTACTTATTTTGACTCGCTGGCTCGAAAGTCTTCCTGTCTGTTTTGTCCATTTAAGATAATTGAAGGGGAGGGCAGGCTGCCGCCGGCCGCATCTGGGTTTGGAAGCTGAGTCAGAACACCTTGCCAAACAGCCCCAAGTGGCGTTCCAGCTCCCGGCCTAGGTAAAAATAAAGGAAGCTGTCATCACACTCTGAGAAGTGCTTTTTATAGTGGAACTTAATTGATGTTCTCTCCCAACAAAGTTGATCTGAATCATGGTTGAGTCAAGACGCCATATGGCAACCTTTGCCGAGCTGACGACTCGTGTGGGTTGTTTTCGGTTTTTCATTTTGTTTCATTTTTTGTTTTTGTTTTTGGTGCAGCCCAACATCCCTGCTGGCCGGAGTTTGGGGGAAACCTATGTGAGTCCGTGTGCACACAGGCGGGTAGGATTATTTGGAGTTCTGTAATGAAGTGCTCATTCTATTCCCTTTCTTTGCGGAAGTTCGTCAACATGTTTATAGGAGCAGTTAGGAATACCAAGACCTTTTCTACCTCTTGAACACAGTCGGTCGTATCTGGTATTTTTCCCATACCTGCCTTAGTGGAGTCTTGCCTCTGTGGTCTCTCTCTCTTTCTACTAACTTAAGCAATGAACTACGCAGGAGATAGTAAGAATAGCATCAAGTGCTCAGGATGTGCTTGGCCTTAGAGCAGGCCCAGAGAACACAGCCGTAAATAAGAAGCCTGCCCTCAGGCCGCTCTTCCCAGTGGGGCCGGGAGGTAATACTGCAGGATGGTTTCTCAAAGAGGGAAGCACAGAGTGCCAAAGGGAACAGAGGAAGGAGGTACCCGAAGACCAAGATGGGCTTTCATTAGGAGGTGAAGTGGTAATTAGATCTTGGAAGGGAAACGAGATGTGTGCGTGCACAAGTGAAAGGCACACAGCGTCCATATTCACACACTCAATATGATGCAACTGAGCTATTCCTACTGTGGGCGCTGACCACGGCTATCCACACGCTACCTGCAGGTGCAGTGCTAAACACTAGCACGCGTGAAGCAGCCAAATACCTATCTGAGAGGTCAGTAAACCAAATTAAAGGCTTTTCAGTAACCAGAACAACCGGCGCTCGATGCTAGGAAGAGGTTTCTCATTCCAGCCCCTGGCTCCTCACTGCTCTACTCCCTGCAATGCGCACCGAGCCCTCAAAACAGACCAGGAGCTGTGTTAGAAAATACCAGAAAAGAAGACAGGTCCCAGCCAAGCAGGGAGAAAGACGTATAAAGGCTATTTCATTAAGAACTGGAAAGTGCTGTGGAGGAGCGCATGCCGGAAGGCTCTCTCCTCCATTCCAAACAATGTAATCGCAATTATGTTTAAAATCTATACACGGGGCACCTGGGTGGCTCAGTTGGTTAAGGGTCCAACTTTGGCTCAAGTCATGATCTCATGGTTCGTGGGATCGAGCCCCATCTCAGGCTCTGTGCTGAGACTTAGCTCAGAGCCTGGAGCCTGTCTTCAGATTCTGTATCTCCCTCTCTCTCTGACCCTCCCCTGCTCACGCTGTCTCTGTCTCTCAACAATAAATAAAAAAACATAAGAAAATAAAAAATAAAAAAATAAAAATAAAACCTATACACAGCCGACTTTAAAACGAGACACACATCTGTCCATACCCAAAGACTGGATGGAAACACTCAGCGACGAGGAGGTCTAAAACCAAGAATGAAATAATGTTTGAGGAGGAGCAAAAAGCAATGAGCGCCAACCCGTGAGACTCCACGCTGGGCCAGGCCTGCCCTGCATCTGAAGATGGAAGAGTGCAGTGTGGACTTCCCAAAGCCAAGGCAATCCAATGTCCGCAGGTAAGAAACAAGACACTCTGTACTCCTGTGACGGCGCACTTCACAACAGCGGACGTCAGTGACCCAGCTCTCCGTGCGAGAGAGGCGGCAGCACTCACGAACTCAGAAAAAAAAGTATGAAACGCAAACGAGAGCATACGTACGGTGTATCGTTCGTGGGACTGGAAAGTGAAAGAAAGAACCCCCAGCCCCCCCCCCCCAGCGCCCGGGGCCATCACGACATACGGCAGAAAGGTTGGGTGTTTCCAAGATTATAAAGCACGCGCCCGTGGCCCCCACGCATGGAACACGCAGCCGCCAGGGTGCGCACAGTCCTAGGAAGAGTCCACACAGCAACGACCGGAAGTGTCCTGCCCAAAGCCTTCCGGGAGCTTCGGATCGGGCCTCCAGCCCCAGTCGGCCTCCGGGGCTGGCTGACCCTGGTGGACAGCCTGGCCGCTGGCTCATGAAAGACTGACTCAGATGCACACAGCCACGCAACCCCTGACCCTCCCAAACCGTGTGAATAGTGAATGTGTGTGGCTTTCAGCCGCTAATTTGTGGGACAATTTGCTCTCGTCCAGAGGATACTAACGGCACTGCCCTGGACCTGGAGGGGACACAACAGAAGTTTAACACTGTCGACTCTGCAAGTCCATTACATGGGTGCTTGTTAGGTCATCTGTTACGCCACCTTCCATGAAGACATTCACATTATTACCTATTTGTGGTTTTGATTTGCCAAGGGTTTAAAAACAAGCACACCAACAAAAACACAAGGATGCAAACTAATAAAAAGCTTCAGTTTCCTTCTGCGAAGGGCGGGCGAGCGCGGCTGTTCTAGCGGCTGGCCCCTCCGGGCACACCGGGCAGACTTCGAGAGATTCCCCGGCCTAAGTCCCAGCGCTGTTATTTTCAAGTACTTCCTTTGTGTACTGGAAATTCTTATAGCTTCTTAAAATCATTTACTATTGCTAACACATCTTCCTACCAAGGAATGAAAACTTGGGCACGAAATCACTGCCCACATCTTGGATCTGAAAAGCCATTTTCCTTCCACGGTGCTTCTTGTCCTCAGGCCTGCTTCGAGTTCCAAAGTTCCAGAGGCAGCTCCGAAAGCCTATTATAACAAGAACCCGATCACGGGACTTCGATGAATACAAAACCCTTCCAAGCACGGTTCTGAATTACATGGAATCCTCAGGAGTTACCCACACAGTTCTCTGCGCTTTTCGCTCCTGACTCTGACCAGAGCCTGCGAGGGTAGTACGGTGGTAGCTGGGCGCCAGCCACGGTCCGGGCAGCGTTCTGAACTCCCCACAAACAGCACACTAACACCTACATCCCCCGCACAAGGAGGTGTTATTACTATACCCAAGGTCACTTGGGGGATGGTGAGGGGACTGGTAGTAACTTACACTTTTACATACAGTGAAATGCACAGATCATAAATGTTACTTTAAGGGGCTGTGACAAATGCATGCCCCCGGGAAGCCAATACCCCCAGCTAAGTATGGCACATTCCCTTTGCTCCAGAGAATTCGTTTGCTCCTCCTGTTCCTTTCTAGTCAATCCCCAACCTCTTCTGACAAACACTGTTCAGATCTGCGCCCTGCCAAGTGTAGAATTTCATAAAAATAAAATGATACAGTACATACTTTGTGCCTGGCTTCTTTCACTCAGGATGCCACTGAGACCCACTCAGTGTTGCGTGTACCGGTGATTCATTCATTTAGCCATTCTCCCACTGGGGGCCGCCTGAGGCGTCTCTAGAAGTTGGCTGTTATCAATAAAGCTTCTATAAGGATGTTTTTTACAAGTCTTTCGTGGACACATATTCTTGAATCTCTTAGGTAAATTCCTAGACTCCTACATTAAACTTGCCAAAAAACTGCCAAAATGTTCCCCAAAGCAGGTGTGCCATTTACACTCCCTCCAGCGATTTGTGACAGTTCCAGTTGCTCCACATCCCGCCAAAATTTGATGCTGTTGGTCATTTTAGTTTTAGCCATTCTAATGGGTTTGCAGACATATCTCATTATGGTGTCATTTATAAAAGCTTTATTGAGATATAATTAACACAGCTCACCTTTTGATGCATTTTTGTATGTTACGTTACAAATCTTTTTATTGTGGCAAAGTATGCAGCGCCCCCTTCCCCCCTTATCCACAAGTTCACTTTCAACAGTTCCAGTGACCGCAGTCAACCTGGGTCCAGAGGCAGGGGCCTGCTTTCCTATACACCATCCGCGGGTCAACAGCCGCCTAACACCGCGTCACAGCGCCTCTGTCACACGCCTCCCTTCGGGTCACCACGCAGGCACTGTATCCTCTCACATCACAAGTAGGGTGAACACGGCACGGTAAGATCTTCTGAGAGAGAGAGAGATGGGGGGAGGGAGAGGGAGCCCACATTCACAGAACGTTTATTACAGTGTGCTACTGCTGTTCTATTTTGCTATTAGTTTCTGCCATTAATCTCTTACTATGCCTCATCTATAAATTAAATACTATAGTGTGGTACGAATAGGAAACACAGTATACACAGGGTTCGGGAGGATCTACAGTCTCAGGAATCCACCAAGGGTCTTGGAATGTGTCCCCCTGGATAAGGGGGAAACTACTGTGTAACATAAATTTTGCCATTTTGAGCATCTTTAAATATAAAATTCAGCGGCCTGAGTTATATTCAGTGTTGGGCAATGACCACCACTGTGGGATGCCCCAAACCGAGACTCTAGAGCCATTAAGCAGTAACCCCCCCCCCCCCGAGCCAGCCCACCTGTGGTGACCTCTAACATGCTTTCTACCTCCGATCTGCCGAACTCCCCGTGCTTCATACAGGTGGAATCACACAGCATTTGTCCCTTATATGTCTGGGTTCCTCCACTTAGCATGTTTTCAGGGTCCGCCCACGTGGTAGCATGTATCAGCACCTCATTCCCTTCTACAGCTAACATGACTGCCACGTACGGACGGACCACTTTTTGTTACCCATTCACCCGCTGATGGACACTTGGTCATCTCCACCCTTGGGCTAACGTGAGTTGTGATACACTGAACACTGGCACACAAGGATCTGGTGGAGCCCCAGCTTTCAGTTCTGTGACACATGTCTGTGAGTGGGACCGCGGGGTCATATTAGCTCGTCCCAGAGCCACCAAACCCTTTGCCGTAGCTGCTCCACCATTTGGCCCTCCCACTAACACTACCCACGTGCTCCAATTTCTCCACATCCTCCCCAACACAGACTCTCCTTTGTTGTCACCGCCATCCTAAAGAATGTAAAGCGAGGGGCTCCTGGGGAGCTCAGTCGGTTAAGGTTAAGCGTCTGAATTCAGCTCAGGTCATGATCTACCAGTTTGTGAGTTCGAGCCCCACATCGGGCTCTATGCTGACAGCTCAGAGCCTGGAGCCTGTTTCGGGTTCTGTGTCTCCCTCTCTGTCGGCCCCTCTCCTCTTCGTGCTCTCTCTCTGTTTCTCAACAATAAATAAATGTTAAGAGAAATCTTTTTTAAAAAGAATGTAAAGTAAGATCTCATTTTAATTTGCATTTCCCTAATGGCTACGGATGCTGAGTACTTTATCATGAGTGTTGGACTCTGCTGTATCCTCTCTTATGAAGAATAGAACTTTTTCGTCCAATTTGTTACTCGGGTTCCTCTTGTTTCTACTGGGCAGTAGGAGCATTTTGTATACTCCAAAACAAGTCCTGTCAGACAGGTGTGCCCCAAGTATTTTCCCCCAGGTTATGGCTTGCCTTTTCATTTTTTTAACGGCATCTTTGAGAAGTAGAAGTTTTTAATTTTGATCAAGTCAAATTTGATAAAGTCAATTTTTTCCCGCATGGTGTTATCTGTGTGCCGGATGAGAAGTGTCTGCCTACACTCTAGCTCACAAAGACCTTCTTCTGCGTTTTCTTCTCAGCACTTTCTAGTTGGGACTTTCATGCAGAGGTCTAACCCATGTTGAAATATTTCTTGGTGGACGGTGCAATGTATGGACCAGAGTTCATTTTATTCCAATTAAATATCAAGTTGTTCCACCATCCTTATTAAGGGAAATTATTTTTAGGCTGATTTTGGCTTTGAGTTCACAAATATTCTTCAAAGGGAACATAACTGGAAATGGTCTCAATTGTTCATTCAGCACTAAATAAAAGAGAGGACCAAATTACTGAACTGAACACAAGAAAAAGTGACAATAGGGAGTTATCAAAAAAAAAAAGAGTAAGTTATCAGGGACATTCTCTCAAGTAACTATAATTAGTATGTTCAAGAAAGTGACAAAATGAATCTTTTAAAAAACTCAAAGAGAAATTCTGCAATACAATAACTCAAAAATACAGGATCTGAAACTAAGAACACAACAGATAACAGCAGACTAGACATAGCAGAGAGGATCAGAGAACTACAAGGCAGATTAACACAAAATTTTCTAACAGAAGCTCTGAGAGAATGGACAACATGATTTGATGATACATATAAAATACAGTGAAAGGTTTAACATATGTGTAAGTGGAGTCCTAGAAGGAAAGGTAAGAATGGGGAAGAAGCAACACTTGAAGAAATACTGGCTAACGTACTGACGAAAAACATCCAATTCAAGAAACATTGTCCAAACAATAATCCAAACAGAAGTCCAACATCTCTACCCTCATGGGCCCTTCTATTGGAAGGAGTAGAGAACCAGTAAAAAACTACTACAAATACCACATACTATGTTAGAGTGAGTGCTTTTTTAGAAAAAGGAAATACAGTTGGTGTGGTAAAGGGATTCAGAAGGACAGAGGGAAACAGATGCACTATTACATTCAATACGATGTATTTAACCAGGTTTTAACCTGGAAGAAAGTAAATAATTTTGACTAAACACAGATTAAAAAGGAAAAATAAGACACACTGACAAACGAAAAAATATATATGCATACATACATATATACACACGGATACATGTATTTTTTCCATGGGATTGGGGAAAAGACCAAGCAAGCACAATGAGTAATAAGCTCTACCAGCAACAATTCTAAAAAAAAAGTTTTGTTAAGCACCTGCAATCATTAGACTCCACGTCAGGTGCTAGGGTACCGGGACTGTGATCGCTGACTTCAGTCAAGAAGATTATAAAATGGCAGAACAAGGAGACAGGAGTCTAAGTAGGAGAAGAATTTATATATTTTTTTTCAATGTTTTATTTATTTTTGAGAGAGAGAGAGAGAGAGAGAGACAGCGTGAGCAGGAGAGGGTCAGAGAGAGAGGGAGACACAGAATCTGAATCTGGCTCCAGGTTCTGAGCTGTTAGCACAGAGCCTGATGTGGGGCTTGAACCCACGAACCGTGAGATCATGACCTGAGCCAAAGCTGGACGCTTAACTGACTGAGCCAGGTGCCCCAAAGAATTTATAGAAAACAGCATCCAAATGTTACATTACTTCAGGAATACTCAAAACCTAGAACATAATCTCTCTATAGGAAAAAACTGAGGGCAGCCATATCCGACAGAACTTTCTTCAATGACGGAGACATTCCACATCTATCGTGTGCAATGAGGCAGCCACGGGCCACCTGTGGTGAGCGAGTACTTAAAATGCAGGAAGTGCGAGGAACAAAGTTACTCATCTTACTTACGTATAATTTACGTAACCAGCCGCACACAGCTGATGGCTGCATAACGGACAGCGGAGGGACAGAGCAGGACAACACATTTCACCGGACTCCGCGTGTTAACAGGGAGGTATGGCTACATCACAGAGAGAGCGGACGGAGAGCTTTCCCATGAAGGTAACTGAAGGGTTGGAAAACCTCCAACCAAAACCCAAAAAGAGAATTTTTAATGTGTTTTTTAATCTTACTGTGTTTCAGCAAGAATTTAATAGGACTTAGAGAGACTCACAGCACAGCAAGAAAAATCACATTAAATAAATGTTAAAAATGCAAATATGTACACTACACAAAAGGCATAAAACAAATTTATTTCATTTACTTAATAAAAGGAATTACCCCCCACAAAGAAATAGTTGAGTATCTTAGTACAGGTACGCTATGGTCCCATGCATTTTTTACGGGCTTCTGTGATCACGATGCTACTCAAGGAGTGGTTACAGAATCCAGAGCATGAAGACTTTAGGTCGTGGTATATTAATGATCTATTGCTATAGAAACAATGACTCCCCCAAATTGAACAGTTTAGAACAGTATCACTTACGGTCCCGCGCAGGTCTGAGGGTGGCTCAGGGGGTGGCTCTGGCTGAGGGTCTCATGAAGTTGTGGGACGGCTGAAGGCCTCGCCGGGACGGAGAGCGCCCACTTCCACGACGGTCCGTCACACTCCTCGCCGCGCAGACCTCTCCGCGCAGACCCGGGGTGTGTGGCCTCGCGACACGGTGGCTGACTTCGTCGGTGATCCGAGAGAAGAAGCCAAGAGGGGCTGCGTGGCCTTTTATGATCTAACCTCAGGTCACATGCCATCAAGTCTGCTGTAATCTAGAATAATACCAGCGAGTCCCTAAATTCGGCCCTCACGCAAGGAGAGAGGACTTCACCTCCTCCTCTAGAAGGACCGAGTAGCAAAGAATTTGTGAACACATCCAAAACCACTGCGATGCAACAGGCGTATTTCTGTTCGCTGGGGGGCTGCCTGAAACTGTAACGAGATCCTGGGATCCCCCAAATTAGAGTAAATTATAACCTTTTTGAAATAGCTCAACTGCTTTCTAAAAAGCAAGAGATTACACCAGCTGGGTTCTGGGTCACTTCCGGCCGGATCACTTCTGAACAGCAGGTATGACCAGACAGACAGCAGAAAACACTGTGCGATGCTTGTAATATCACAGATCCCTGCGTCACTCTGCGATGCGAGCAGTTCAACCCCCCTTTTCCAGCTGTGAAACGAGTTCAGGGGGAGAATCCACAGTCGTTGTCCAGCTCGACCTGGTTCCCAAGTCTTCCTTCTTCCACCAGGGGACACTTCTCTGACCCCGGCCACCACAGAGGTCACTGTCATGGCACCAGACATGGGAAGTTGCTGGGAGCCGCACCAGCCTTGCTGGATGACACGGTCACAGGTAGACGTAGCACGGCTCCTGCCACAGGGGCGGAAGCTGGCATCTCCTTCTGTAAACTCATTGCTCGTGTAAAATTACGCCTGTTGCTATGGATTAGGCCTCACAATGTTCCAAATCAGACCGATATTCCCCATAAACCTCATGGGAGGAAGCACATTCCCACCTCTATGAAGAGGAAGTTAAACAAGGCACTGCAGATGTTTGTCGAAAGGCTCTTCTATTGAGCTTCACAAACTTAAGACGTGGATAGTAAAGGGGGTTAAAGAACACAATAATATTTACTCTGGCCCGGAGATAGAAAGCCTAACTTAGGAAACAGAAATCAACAAGAGCCAGGCATAAGCTACTGCGCATACGTACGCTAATTTGGTGCCCACTGTGAGGATGGGTAAGAGGAGTTACAACTTAAACTCATATGCAAAGGCCGGCTCATCTAGGGGCCTATGGCGCTAATACCTTCAACATCAAAGAACAAGGTTGACAAAAGGTTTACTTACTAACCATCACGAATGTATTCTTCCTCTTGTGAGCCAAACAGAATGCCTCCTAGCCCAGTCTAGGACTGAATTTTAGCATCATTCTTATAGAATGTGTTTGCTATCTTGCTTAGTTGAAAACATCCTGCTATCTTCTTAGTTGTAAGATTTACTACTGGTTCAAACAAATGTGTATGTTATCTGCTTTTCACTGAGAATATCCTGTTATCCTATGATGTGTAAGTTACCTCACTGTAATTAGAATAGTTCTGAAGAAATGTCTCTGTAAAACCTGTTTCTGCACCCTTTTCAAAGCACCTTTATCACTGAGAATTATTTGTAAAAGTTCCACCTTTTGATGTCATAAGTCTATAAATAAAGGCCCAAGACCTGGCAAGAGAGGAGGTACAAGAGATACAGGAGTTAAGAAGGAGATACAGGAGAAACAGGAGATACGGGGATAATAAGGAATAGGACAAGACGATGCCAGGCTGGACCAATTAAGAAACTGCGTGAGTGTCTCTTCATTGCTTTCGTCCGTCGCTACCCCTTCAGGGAGCCCTGGACTCGCCGGAGCGGGCCTCCGGCAGGAAGTACCACAAAGTCTATCACCCCAGCTAAGACTTCCACCTTCTGTCCCATCAATTACAGTCTTACTCTCCTCAGTCTGTGTTTGTTTTGTCTGATGGCTGTTTTTTTAACATTTTTGTAAAAATTTTTTTGATGTCTTTATTTTGAGAGAGAGGCAGAGAGTGAGCTGGGGAGGGGCAGAGAGAGTGGGAGACACAGAATCGAAAGCAGGAAGCAGGAAGCAGGCTCCAGGCTCCAGGCTCTGAGCTGTCAGAGCTGTCAACACAGAGCCGGATGCAGAGCTCGAACCCACAGATTGTGAGATCATGATCTGAGCCGAGGTCGGATGCTCAACCGACTGAGCCACCCAGGCTCCCCTTGTCTGGTGTTTTCTATTTGCTGCTCTGAGGCCTCCTTTTGCTTCACTTTCTGTCCCTTCCTCCCTCCGGGCCCATCTGCATTGGAGGAACAACCAGTAACTTTGCTCATAGGCACACGGACATGGCAGTGGACGCGGCAGCGACAGACCCAGAACCAAGAGCCTGTCCTTACAATGGGGGGCTCCCTGCCCTACCACACACTTCGGCCTCCCCATCCCAAGATGTGGTCACCAAACTCTGCCTGGAACAAGGACACGGACCCAGAAAAGCCAGCACCAATGTGGGACGCTTCTCCCTTTGCTCATTCTCCCCCAACAACCCCAGTGGACCGAGGCCTGTCCATTCAACCTTGTCGATACTTTTCACTATTTATCCCATCCATCCCCGCAAACAAGGTCCTAATTCAGGTAAGTTGTTCTCTGACTTGGGTTCCGTGTCAGCTTCTCAAAAGTCCCTTGCCTCTAGCCTCACCCTCTCTGATTCATTCCCCATATGGCAGAACGTTCTTTCGAATGCCTAGATCTGGTCTTGCCACTCCCTTCTAAGAACCCCCAAAAGCTCCCCACCAACACCCCTCACAACAGTCCAGAGGGCCTTGGAGTTCATCCTGCAGGTTCTAAGAAGGTACCTGATATCTGAATGTCTCCTCTGTCCCAGACGCCCTACCTACGTGATTTCATTTCTGTAAGATTTAATAGATGGAGGCAGCAATAGGAGGAAAAAGAGACCAGGTTATGGAGCCAAGAAAGCCTTTATTGGGATCTGCGATTCCCGGGCGAGGTCCCGTGACCCCGGGAGTGGGGAGTCAGGGAAGTCACGCTTGATAGGCAATGGGCGGGGGGTTTTATGGGTGAGGGGTTCTGGGTTTGATCTTGGGAGGGCAGATTATCAAATAAGGGCATTTCAGGGACGTGGCGGGATGGAATAGGTTGCCTCGGCTGTCAGGGTGATGGGAAGCTGGAGCTTCATGATTGGCTGTTTCCAAATGGGGCAGGACATCCCAGGTCTGCAGGTGAGGGGCGGGGGTCATCTGTGCACGTGTTCTCCTCCAGCCCCCAGAGAAATGGCCGCTCGGTCACCACCTTAAGGTGACTCTTACAATTTCATCCTCTCGGGAACCCTGCAAAATCTGCATATGACTCCTTGGCGTATATGGTTATTAGCCCTCTCAATCCGTAAGCCATGTAGCCAAAGTAATACAAAGCCTTTCCCGGCCCACCAATCTATCCCACAGATCCACAAATTCCTTCCGTGCGACCACTTTTGATGAGAACCCCATGACCATTTGTTCACACGACTGGTGCTAGAGAAAAGGGATCATCGGACGCCTGGGTGGCTGGGTGGTTAAACATCGGACTTCGGCTCAGGTCAAGATCTCACGGTCCGTGGGTTTGAGCCCTGTATGGCGCTCTGTACTGACAGCTCAGAGCCTGGAGCCAGCTTCAGATTCTGTCTCCCACGCTCTCTGCCCCTCCCCCACTCATGCTCTGTTTCTCTGTCTCAATAATAAACAAACATAGAAAAAATTTTTAAATAAAAAAGAAAAAGAAAAAAGGGATCATGTCAGGTTCACCGTGATGTCCTCAGCCCCTAACAAAGAACTGGTTTCAGAGCAGGGGCTCGGTACCGGCTGACCACTGATAACGCAGAACAGGAAAGGTCCATCGCGGTATAGACACCCTGAAGCATTAACCAACATAGCTCTGAGGGGTATCATGTCACCTAACTGATCGCCCAAGAAGCCCCCAGAACAGTGCCCTGGGCTTCTACCACTCCTTCAACAGCTCAGTGGAGGGAGAAAGGCCCAGACCCAGGTGTCCCATTCAAAGACGAGAGGGCATCTGGGACCGACCCTCTGCACCAACCCACATCCAGGGCTGTCCCTTCTCCCTACCCTCCCTCTGCTCTGCACACTCCCCCACGACTGTAAACATTACCTGCCGGCTCCCCAGACCAGGGCTTCTCACCAAAGGACTTTTTTCAACTTCATCACCCAGCACAAAACCCGGCCCATGGGGCCATCGACAGAGGTCTTTAAGGGGAAGAATGGCAGCGCCATGTATTTGGTACTACGGGCCCGGCACTAAGGACTTAAGATGCGTCACCTCTGCCACCGTCGTGGCCACCCGGCCAGGGAAGGCCAGAGCAGGCCCAGGGATGCCCAGGGCAAAATCAGGTGCCGACTGAGAACGTCACACGGTTCGCATTTTCACGCGCTTTATTTATTTCATTCATCCCTCCGTGCACTGCGGCCACGAAGCTAGGTATCACGGTCGCATGTTTAGACCAGGAAAACCTAAGGCTTGGAGGAGTCGCCCAGGAACCGAATCCGGGCGCGCCGGAGTCGGGGGCCCCTTTCCGCCCGGCCACCCTGCCCCGCCCCCACCCCCCACCCCCGTCAGGCCCGAAGCGGCCTGTTTGCCCGGGACCTGGGCGCAGCCGCCCCGCCCCCGGGT
>NC_043709.1:3650286-3657807 GCF_006229205.1 Suricata suricatta
AGGGGAGGGGGCGCGGGCGGAAGTTTGAGGGGGAGGGGCGCCGGGAGGGCTTTGGAGAGGTGGGACCCCGGCTCACGTTGAAGGGGAGATGCGGGAGGGGTGGGGTGGGCCTGGCCAGGAGAGGGGACAGGGACTGGTGCACCCTGAGGGGTAGTTACAGGCATAGGGGGCCTGGGAGGGAGCGGGGGAGGGAGCGGGGGAGGGAGGTACAGGGACAGGTGCACCCTGAGGGGTAGATGCGGGTGTGGGGGTCTGGGGTGGGGACCAGGACAAGTGCACCCTGAGGGGTAGATGCGGGGGGGGGGGGGGGGGGGGGGGGGGGGGGGGGGGGAAACAGGGACAGGTGCACCCTGAGGGGTAGATGTGGGCAGGAGGGATCCGTGGGAGGGGCAGAGGTGCTGAGGCTCCCAGTGAGGAGAAGGTTGAAAACCTCATCCCACTATTGAAATGGGTTTATTCGTGCCCCCACAGGAACCCACTGGAAAGCGGAGTGCAAGTCTCAGACCCTGAAGCCCAGTTCCCAGGGCTCAGTGATCATTCACTGGTGATAACCGTATATCATTTAGCAGGCACTCCAGGCTCGCGAAGAACACATGGCTCCAGCTCATGGTGGGCTTAAAATATAATTAGAAGTCAAGCAGCTAAATTCTGTAGCAGTAACTTGAGAATTGTTTTTTCCTAAATGGGATTTTTTTTTTTTAAAGAGAGACCGCACAAGTGAGAGTGAGGCAGAGGGGTAGAAGGAGAGAGAGTGAGAGAAAGAGAATCCCAAGCAGGCTCCACGCTCCTGCAGAGCCCAGTGTGGGGCTCTCTCCCACGACCCTGGGATCATGACCTGAGCCAAGATCACGCATCAGATGCTCGACCCACTGAGCCATTCGTGTGCCCCAGAATTGCTTGTTTCTGAGGTAAATGAATATACTTTCCAAGAATCAGACAAGGTTCTGTGGCTGGGGTTGGTAATTCACATATTTTCTTTCTACTACCCCTTAGTATATTATGTATACTTTCAACATGGTCACCAAGCCAAGTGCTAGTTGAAATGATCCCAACCCGGAGGGAACTCAAGACGAAAGTCACAAATGGTAACTACTTTGACAGAGGACTGTAAAACTGTAGGCTCATGCTCCCGGACATTCTGACTTGAAAAGTAGGAGTGTGTTTATAATGTGGCAGTGTTGATAATCTTTGTTACATAAAACTTAAAGACAATAACCACTACGGAGAATGCAGGAGAAATGAATCACATGCATGCAAGTTACATGATAGTAACTCAGTCTTACCCATTCAACTGACTACATACGCATTTCAGAAATATTTTTATTTGCCAATTATGTGCCAGGGCTTACATCACCTAGCAGTGCCAAAGAAAATTCAAACTGTTTCGCCATCCTTAGATTAGCAGAACAAAATCACCCAATGTTTCCTTGAGGAACAGGAGATAGGAAAATGTTTCATCAAGCATCAAGAGTTCGCCCCTTAGTTTTCTATCCTCAATTGTAAAACAAAAGTAACTACTCTGATTCTTCCAGAAAACAGCCCCCCCCCCATAGTCAGATGTATTCCCTGGAAGGTTGTAGTATCCTAATTGGTTTCTTGGCTTCTTCTCTTGCCTCCCTACATTCCAGATCTTTTAAAAATAAGTCAAGGAGAGGGGCGCCTGGGTGGCTCAGTCTGTTGAGCATCTGACTTCAGCTCAGGTCATGATCTCACAGTTCGTGGGTTCGAGCCCCACATTGAGCTCTGTGCTGACAGCTCAGAGCCTAGAGCCTGTCTTCAGATTCTGTGTCTCCCCCTCTCTCTCCTCTGCTGCCACTGTCTCTCTCTGTCTCTCGAAAATAAATTAAAAACATTAAAAATTTAAAAAATAATAATAAATCAAGGAGAACCTGGGTGGCTCAGTCAGTTAAGCATCTGACTCTTGATTTTGGCTCAAGTCATAATCTCACAGTTTGTGAGTTTGAGCCCCGCATCAGGCTCTGTGCTGTCAGTTTGGGATTGTCTCACCCCCCCCCCGCCCCCCCTTGCGTTCACACATGCTATCCTTTTGTGTGGAACACTTCCCACGCTCTCCCAGCAGACAGGGCGTGGTTAGCTTCCTTCAACCATCTGATGAAGTGATCTCACAAGTCTTTAAAATTGTAACACGCCACCCAAATTCTTGATTCTAAGGAACTTTTCTCCATGGCGCTTAACACTTCCTATATCATGGTTTACTTATCTATTGCACTTACTGCCATAATGTGCCTAGGAAAGGACCTACCATGTGGTAAATTCTCAATAAATATTAGTAAAATTAATGAACAAAGAATATTTTAGAGATATTTTCAGAAAGGAGAAAGAAAAGAACATGCCTCCAGGAAAAAAAAAATGTACACCAAGAAGAACAGGAAAGAGAAAGGATGGAAGAGAAGAAGAAATAAGTTAGAAAGAGATTAAAAGAGCTACACTAATAGGACAGATGAGTGGCGTGGGCATATGAAAAGAAAAAACAAGGATAGTGAGTTGGTCAAGCCGTGGGTGTTACTGGCCACCCAGAATCGACGGGGATCTCAACCTTGACCGAGTGGACAGAAGTAAGTTAATATTTCACCTGAGCAAAGTGGCATTTTTCCTTTTCCTTTTTTTTTTTTTTTTTGAGCTCCAATCCAAGTATGCTTTTTTCTTCCTTTTTGTCTTTTCTTTCTTTTATTAAGTTTTCGTATTTTAATTCCAGGATAGTTAACACACATTATACAATACAGTGATTCAACCATTTCATGCATCACTCGTCATGATAAATGTTCTCTTTAGTTCACATCACCTACCCTCCAGCTCCATCCGTATGTTGTAAATGGCAAGATTTCATTCTTTTTTTATGACTGAAAATATTCCACTATAGATGGACAGGCAGGTAGATCGATAGACAGATCTCACACCTTTCTCCATTTATGTATCGATGGGCACTTGGGCTGCTGGCATAACTTGGCTACTGTAAATAATGCTGCAATAGCGTAGGGGTGCATGTGTCCCTTTGAATTGGTGTTTTTATATGTTTGGGGTAATACCAAGTAGTACAGCTGCTGGATCACAGGCTAGTTCTCTTTTTATTTGTATTTTTTTATTTTAGAGAGAGAACATGAGCAGGGGAGAAGGGCAGAGGGAGAAAGAGAGAGAATCTCAAGCAGGCTCCATGCTTGGCACAGATCAAATGCAGGGCTTGATCCCATGAACCGTGAGACCATGACCTGAGCTGAAATCAAGAGTCAGACTCCTGGCACACTAGGGTGGCTCGGTAGGTTGGACGTCCAACTCTTGATTTTGGCTTAGGTCATGACGTCACGGTTGTGGGATCGAGCCCCACCTTGGGCTGTGTGTTGACAGCATGGAGCCTGCTTGGGGTTCTCTCTCTGCCCCTCCCCCACGTACCTGTGTGTGCGTGCTCGTGCTCGCTCTCTGTCTCTTGCTTTCTCTCAAAATAAATAAACATGTTTAAAAAAGAGTCAGGGGGCACCTGGGTGGCTCAGTTGGTTAAGCGTCTGACTTTGGCTCAGGTCATGATCTGGAGGTTCATGAGTTCGACATGAGTGCTGACAGCTCAGAGCCTGAAGCCTGCTTCGGATTCTGTGTCCACCTCTCTCTCTGCCCCTCCCCCACTTACACTCTGTGTGTGCCTCTCTCTCAAAAATAAATAAACATTTTTTAAAAATTTTTAAAGAGTCAGACACAACCAACTGAGTCACTCTGGCGCCCCTATTTTTAATTTTTTGCAAAACCTCCACGCTGTCCTCCACAGTGGCTGCACCAGTTTGCATTCCCGCCAAGGCGCAGGAGCGCGCCTTTCCTTCCCCCCCACATCCTTGCCAACACCTGTTGTTTCTTGTGTTTTTGATTTTAGCCACTCTGATAGGTATGATGGGGTACCTCACTGTGGTTTTGATTTGTATTTCCCTGATGATGAGCGATGTGGAGCGTCTTTTCACGTGTCGTTGGCCGTCCGGGTGTCTTCTTTAGGGAAGTGTTTGTTCATATCTTCTGCCCAGTTTTAAATTGGATCAGTTTTTGGGGGGGGTGTTGAGCTCTCTAAGTTCCTTATATATCTTGGATACTAAGCCTTTATCACTTGCAAATGTCTTCTCCCATTCTTTTAAGTTTTGTGGTTGTTTCCTTTGCTGTGCAGAAGCCTTTTATTTTGACGCAGTCCCAAGAGTTTATTTTTGCTTTTGTTTCCCTTGCCTCAGGAGAAAGATCTAGAAAAATGTTTTTCTGGTTCTGGCCTATGTCAGAGACACCACTGCCTAGGACTCCGCTATGGTTTCACATCTCACATTTAGGACTTTAGTCCATTTTGAGTTTATTTTTGTGTCTGATGTGAGAAAGTGGTCCGGTCTCATTTTCCATGTAGTTGTCCAGTTCTCCCAGCACCACGTGTTGGGAAATATACAACCCATTGTATATTCTTGACTCCTTTGTCAAAGATTAATTAACCGTGTAATTATGGGTCTGTCTCTGGGCTCTCCCTTCTGGCCCATTGATCTATGTGTCTGTTTTGACGCCAGTAATCATACTGACCATAGCGTTGTAATGAAACTTGAGGTCTGGAGTTGTGACGCCTCCAGTTTGGTTTTGCTTTTGCAAGGTTGCTTTGGCTATTCGCGGTCTTCCGGAGTTCCATACAGATTTTAGAATTGTTATAGTTCCATGAAAAATGCTGTTGGTACATAATAAGGATTGTATTAAATTTAAATGACGTTTTTAATGTTACATAAATATTGTTTACCTGAGATAATGTGTCAACCATGTTGATGTACCTGAATTCAACTTCAAATGAAGTGTGTTATATAAATGTGTGCCTTGAGCCCAGTGCAGAACAGGACCAATAATCAAGAGATAAAAATAAATAAATTTTAAGAAGGAAGCAGAGGATGGGAGGACACCTGGGTGGCTCAGTCAGTTAAATATCCGACTTCAGCTCAGGTCACAATCCCACGGTTTGTGGGTTTGAGCCCTGCATCGGGCTCTGTGCTGACATCTCAGAGCCTGGAGCCTGCTTTGGATTCTGTGTCTGCCTCTCTCTCTGCCCCTCCCCTGCTCACGCTCTTTTTCTCTCTCTTTTTCTCAAAAATAAATAAAACATTAAAAATTTTTCAAAGAAGGAAGAGGAGGAAAGGAAAGCAAAGGAGAAAGTAGGTGAAGTGCAAGGCAAAAAGATCTGGACCAAAGTACACATGTTTCTCGGGAGGAAAAGAGAGAGGACGTAAGTGAATAGGGGTGAAGAGAAGAGAAGATGAGCGACAAATGGATAGAAAAAACCTTGCTTGTGTTGGCTCCCCTGAAACTTCCCCTTGCCGTCTCTGCCTGCGGTTCTCTCGCCGGAAAACTTTATGCCATCGCCACCCACTGCGCCAAAACACCATGTGTCCGTCAGGAAAAGCTCCCGTCGGTCGATACCCCTCTTTTGGCATGACTAGTCAGCTTGGTGGTGTAGATGTGTTTGTGTACTGTCTTTCTCATGTGCGGCCCCTCAGATCAGGGTCTTTGTCTTCCTCATCCTTTCCAAGACCAAGTTCAATGCCTTGTTCTTGGAAACAATGCTATAGATATTTGTTGGGCGGATAACTTTGGAGATTAAAGGGAAAAAACAACAGAAGAGTGTAATTGTTTAGAGCAGGGATCAGCACGCTACAGACCGTGAGTCACATCTTTCCCACTGTTTTCATAAATGTTATTGGAAACTGTCACATTCGTTTACATATTGTCTCTTGCTCCGCTGATGCTACAGTGGCACATTTGGAAAGTTGTGACAGAGACTGTGTCCTACAAAGCCTAAAATGGTAACCACTTGGTACTTTATGAAGAAGGTTTGCCAGTCTCTGGTAAAGAGCGTGGCCTCCAGAAGCAAACAAACCCCCTTTCATCTACTTGCACCTGACCTTGGACAGGAACCATCTCTTTAAGCCATTTTTTTTCATCTGTAAAATGGAATAGAATCAATGCCCACTCAATTGTGTGGCTGGGAGGACCCAATGTGATACTGGTCAATCCAGGGTCATATATTTATTTAGCTTAGCTCAATAAAGGATGACATTGAACTATGTATGGATTAAGAGTCAGTAAACAGGAGGGCTAAGGTGGGCAAGGAGGTAGAAAGTTGTTAGGTAGTTGGGCTAATGAGGAACAAAGGAAGTTGTAGGTAGGCTCAAGGTATAATTGATAGTGATTCACAACAGTCTACTGGTATTTGAGGTACTAATTCCGATGTTACTGGTAATAGTTGGATTGTAGGGATGAATTATTTTTATACAGTTTGAAAAGTGAGTAACCTAACTTTATTTTTTTTAATGTTTACTAACTTTGAGAGACAGAGTGTGAGTGGGGAAGGCAGAGAGAGAGGGAGACACAGAATCTGAAGCAAGCTCCAGGCTCTGAGCTGTCAGCACAGAGCCTGATGCGGGGCTCAAACTGTGAGATCATGAGCTGAGCCTAAGTCGGACACTCAACTGACTGAGCCACCCAAGCGCCCCAGTAACCTAACTTTAGAAACAAACAAACAAAAAAATGGAATACATTCTTAAGAGAAAAAAAAAATTCAGTAAATCCATCATATGATGAGCTAGATGTTAGAATAGACAGAAACAGATTTTATTTTTTTAAGTTTATTTATTTATTTTGAGAAAGAGAGACCACAAGCAGAAGAGGGGCAGAGAGAAGGGGGGAGAGAGGGAGAGAGAGAGAGAGAGAGAGAGAGAGAGAGAGAGAGAGAGAATCCCAAGCAAGCTCCATGCCATCAGCACAGAGCCCAGTGTGGGGCTTGAACCCACAAACCATGAGATCATGAGCTGAGCCAAAATAAGAAGTCCAATGTTCAACCAACTGAGCCACCCATTCACCCCCAGAAACAGATTTTAAAACAAATATAACTAAACTCAATGAATTAAACCAAAACATGACTTCAATGAATATAAACCTCAAGAGAGAAATAATATATCTCAGCAGACAAAAACAATAAAAAAGGACCAAATGGAAATTGTAGACCTGAAAAAGACATGACAAACAAAAGAATAAGTGAAAAAAAATTTTTTTAATTTCTGTCCTTGACGAAATGTATTAAATAAGCAAACACCACCAACAAGCAAAACAAGTGCTACAATGTAAAAACATTAAAAAAAAAGACAACCCTCTCACATGCATAAATGGAAGATTGCACACAAAGAACTCACATCTTTTCAAGCTTCACTAGTAAATATTCTGCTACTTTGTATTAAATACTGCCTGGTTTGCCCAAGCTAAGATGAAACCACATCATAAGTCAATAAGCATTTTGCATTTTCTTTCATTATCTACTCAAAGTCATGCCTACGGCACCTCTAAACATTTCATTAAATCCAATGATACAGCAAACACTCCCAAAATAAACTCAGATTGTATTGCAGTTTCACTTAACAGTATATAAAATGTTGTGTTGTGACAGGTATCAACTATCCATTAGATACTGAATCAATCTTTCTTAAGCACTACTAACTGCTTGCTTTTCTTGAAGCT